>NW_026779602.1:0-87997 GCF_030144855.1 Hypanus sabinus
GAGTGGTAATTTCAAATGACCCATTAAGAGTAAGACCTTCACACAGAGAGTAGTGTGTGCATGGGATGCTCTTCCTGGTGTAGTGGTAGAGGCGGCAATGAATCAGTGACTTTAAGAGAAGCTCGGATAGGCATGTTGCACATGAGGAAAATTTATGTAAATTTATGCTCATTATATCAGCTGACAAGATCAGTTAGCCTCGTGGATACTATTTTTGGCTGGTTCAAAAACGAATCTGTGGGGTGAAGGGTCTGTTCCTGTGTCTGTACTTTTCCAATGTTCTAGATTTTGAGTCCGGGAATAAACAATTGACAGTTCTGAGCGATATTCGTCATCGAGATTGGAAATGGCAAGGTTTTCGATTATTTTAGGCCGTCAAAAGTTACGGGGGAAGTAGGTTGCAAGTGTCCCAACAGAGCTACTAAAAGTTACGGCAAACAGGTGCTGGCTGGGAGGTTATGGGGCAAGTGTGGTGGAGAAGAAATAAATGTTGATTCTCCCACTAGGTTCACCGTCCACTAGGTGAATGGTGAAAGTCCATGGCAAAAAATAGAATGGAAAAACGCTGCTGTAAACCTCCCCTTTCTGTGTCCATGATCGTGTGATCCTCCTCTGGCAGATCTTTCCAAGTAGATATGTCATCGACGTCCGCCTATGACAACACACTAAACTGTAACTTTAGCGTGCCGGCAATCTCAAGCTGCTCCTTGCTCCGTGACTACCAATCGCAAACAGTGGATAGGGAACAGCCAATGAGAGGAAGGGGAATGCCTGCTCATCAGAAGGCGAGCATCTCGCAATCCCACGTACACACCGACTCTCTGCTGCCTGTTTAGAGAGGATCCGGCTTAGGATATTTTTTCCTGTTAATCATTCTCATGCATCATAGGAATCTGTCCTCAAATAATTTCCATTATCTTTTTTCTTTAATTCTTTCTCGTTTTTAGTTTATTTTCTCTCCTTTCCTCCATCTTCTTCCACAGATAATGTTTTCCGTGTATTTTTTTCCGGCGTCGGTGGCTGCCTGCCATTTCATACTCCCTTTCCACCTTCGAAGAAAACTGCTCTTGTTTTCAATTGTCTGTCCTCTGTCCCATAACGATGAGCGTACTTTTTGTTCCAGTGCAAGCGTCCCGCGTTCGTTTCACGCCGGTGCATTTGCGGACATTCTCCTCGGGTCTCCTCCAGTGCTCTGCTTTCCCATCAGAGATACTAATGGTTACGGCAAACAGGTGCTGGCTGCGGAGTTGAGGGGGGGGGGGGGGGGGGGGCGGGGGTGTTTGAAAAGAACCAAATATTGGCTTCTCCGGCTAGGACATGCACAACAAGTGTATAGGAATGGAATTGCTGAAAAATATTACCAAAGCTCAGGAAATGACATCACAAGATCATCCTATCTGCATTACCAAAGTTGATATTCCACCACCTCCAATCCTCTGCCCATTACTATGTCTGGCTGCAGCCGGTGGAAAATGTCCTTCTCTGAAGGTGTCCGTCTCTCACTTTATGTATCTGCGTTCTGGTATTTGACATATTCGCAGAGGTCAGTCTATACGGTGCCTGTAGAAAGTGCTCAACCTCCTTGGAAGTTGTACAGTTTCTCAACATTGAATCACAGTGGATATAATATGCTTTTTATGACACTGATCAGTAGAATAAAGAAACGTCGTGTCAAAGTGAAAACAGATCAGCACAAAGTGATCGAAATTAATTACAAATGAAAACACAAAATCATTGATAACATCGGTATTCGCCCCCTGAGGTATAACACCCCAAATTATCACTGAGGCAGCTAATTGTTTTAGAAGTCACATAATCCAATCAAGCTGATCACACTGAGTGAGTCAGTTTCCTTGCCAGAACTACACCACTGAGACAAAAGTACACGCCAAACGGTTCTGCGAAATTTCCATTGGCAAGAAAGGGACGACTGAGATCTACAACTCTGGAGGAGTTACAAGTGTCAGTGATTGAGATGGCAGAGACTGTGCATGGAGCAGCTGTTGTCCCAGTGCTTCAGCACCCTCAGTGTTATGGGAGACGGCAAAGAGAAAGTCAGTATTGAAAAAAACACTCACATGAAACCTCGGCCAGAGTTGGCCAGAAGGTATGTGGCAGACTCTGAAGTCAGCTGGAAGAAGGTTCTGCGGTCTGTTGAAACCAGAATGGAGCATTTTGGCTTCTGTTTCACGTAAGCCAAACACCGCTTAGCATTAAAAACACACCATCCGTACTGTGAAGCATGGTGATGGCGGCATCTGGCTGTGCGGCTTGTGAAGGTAGAGGGCAAAATGAATGCAGCAAAACACAGGGGAATTCTGGTGCAACGCCGGAAGTAGTTTGCAAGAGAACTACGGTTTCGGAGAAGATTTGTTTTCCAGCAAGACGATTGCCACAGTCATAAAGCCAACACGACGCAACAATGGTTATCAGGGAAGAGAGTTAAAAAGGTAGGGAGAGGAGAAAAAGGCGAGCTGGAACGTGATAAGTGAAGTCAGGTGGGTCGGAGGGGAGAAGGGCTGGAGAGAAAAGAATTTGGTAGGACAGGAGAGCTGACTATACGACAAAGTGAGGGAGGAGGGAACCCGAGGAAGTAACAGGTAGCTGAGAAGAGGTAAAAGATCAGTGGGGAATAAAGAAATATTTTGGTTTAAGGTTAGAGAATGTTCAAAGTGGGATTTATTTCTCGAAGCACCAGTCAACGTGGATACAGATGCCTCCAGTTTTCGCCTTCTCCAGTCCTTCACCGTTCCTTGCCACCTGGCTTCACCTATCGCCTTCCAGATAGCTTCATTTGCTCCATCCCATTCATTTATTTATGCTTCCAAGTCATTGCAACACCGGAGATCTAAATAACAGATGCAAGTAGACGTTCCTATCGCTGAAACCAAGATTCTCTGGCGATGAGGGCTGCTCGATTAAGCTTACTAAATGCCCTGTGACCTGTATTGAGCAGAATTCGGCATGAAATCTCTTTCTTTCTCTCGCTGCCTGAGCCTCTACCTCTGGCTCTTAGCACTAGTATCAACTTTATTGAAGAAAAAATATTACCTCTAAACAAATAATTTATCCCTTTTCATACACTTCGAAATACCTAGCATGAATTTCACCACAGCGCTTCTCCGCCCTCTAGTGGTTACAGCCTATGCCTTCACACCTCAATCTGTTGCATGGAGGCAGACAGAGCCGATCTATAAGGAAGACGATATTCTTCTCCAGTATCTAACCTCAGGGATGTGTGTCCATGCACAAATTCATTCCTTTACTGTAGGCTTCTCGGATTAATAACTGTGATGTTAAATGTTAACTGCATATATAAAATGGCTTCTCTGAAGTGGGAAAATGAAATGACTACTCTGAATGTATACTGATGTGACGTCTCGGTACTAAATATCGACTGCTTATTCCCCTCCATAGGTACTGCCTGACGTAGAAAGCGGGCAATGAGTGAGTGGGCCAGTGAAGGAGTGGAGATTTGCTTTGACTCGAGAGATTCTGGCAGTTTTGGCAGTTGGACTGTGCAATTAAGTCAATCAAGATTTGAAAAGATCAGCAGAAAGCCGTTGATTAGACAATCAAGATTTGAATAGCTCAGACGAGGCAGAAAGCAGCTGATTGGGCAATGGATATCATGTGACCAAGCAGTTTGAAAAGCTCAAACAAATAAATAAGCGGATAACTGAAGTGGAGCAGCCTGTGGAAAGCGACCACTGAGTGAGTGGTGCACATAGGTACCAACGATATAGGTAAAAAACGGGATGAGGTCCTGCAAGGTAATTTTTGGGAGTTAGGAAATAAACTAAAAAGAAGGACCACAAAGGTAATAATCACTGGACTACTACCAGTAATATGTGCTAGTCAGAGGAGAAATAGGAAGATATTTCCAATGAATACGTGGCTTGAGAAATGGTGCAAAGAGGAGGGATTCTAATTTCTGGGGCATTGGAACCAGTTCACGGGGAGGTGGGACCGGTATAAACAGGACGGTCTGCAAGTGGGATGGACTGACAACTGTGTCCTAGGGGGAGCGTTTGCTACTACTGTTCAGGAGGCTTTAAACTAATGTGCAGGGGGATGGGAACAAGTGCAGATATACAGAGGGGTGTCCAATGAGAGTAGAAGCAAAAAGTAGTAAGGTGAAATGTAAAAGTGGCAGGCAGGAAAATCCAGGGCAAATAGCAAAAAGAGCCAATTTTAACATAATTTTATATGGTCTAGGTGAGTTGTAAAAACATGCCTGAAGGCTTTGTGTCTCAATGCGAGGAGCATTCGTAACAAGGTGGATGAATTCAATGTGCAGATAGTTATTAATGAATATGATATAGTTGGGATAACAGCGACATGCCTACAGGGTGACCAAGGATGGGAGCTCAACATCCAGGGATATTAAATATTCTGGAGGGATAGACAGGAAAGAAAAGGAGGTGGGGTAGCATTGCTGGTAAGAGAAATTAACGCAATAGAAAGGAAAGACATTAGCCTGGAGTATGTGGAATCGATATGGGGGCAGAGGGCGCTGGTGGGAGTTGTGTACAGGCCACCTAACAGTAGTAGTGAGGTTGGGGATGGCATTAAACAGGAAATTAGAAATGCGTGCAATAAAGGAGCAGTAGTTATAATAGGTGACTTTAATCAACATATAGATTGGGTGAACCAAATTGGTAACGGTGCTGAGGAAGCGAATTTCTTGGTCTGTATGCGGGATGGTTTTCAGAACCAACATGTCGAGGAACTAACTAGAGAGCAGGCCATTCTAGTTTGAGTATTGAGCAATGAGGAAGGGTTAGTTAGCAATCTTGTCGTGCGAGGCCCCTTGGGTAATAGTGACCATAATATGGTGGAATTCTTCATTAAGATGGAGGGTGACATGGTTAATTCAGAAACAAAGGTTCTGAACTGAAAGAAGAGTAACTTTGAAGGTATGAGACGTGAATTAGCTAAGATAGACTGGCAAATGATACTTAAAGGGTTGACGGAGGATATGCAATGTCAAGCATTTAAAGATCGCATGGATGAACTACAACAATTGTTCATCCCAGTTTGGCAAAAAAATAAACCAGGGCAGGTAGTGCACCCGTGGCTGACAAGGGAAATTAGGGATAGTATCGTCCAAAGAAGAATCATATAAATTAGCAAATAAAAAGCCGCACACCTGAGGACTGGGAAAAATTCAAAGACCAGCAGAGGAGGACAAAGGGCTTAATTAGGAAAGAGAAAAAAGATGATGAGAGAAAGCAGGCAGGGAACATAAAAACTGACTGTAAAAGCTTTAACAGATACTTGAAAAGAAAAGATTCATCAAGACAAATGTAGTTTCTTTACAGTCAGAAACTGGTGAAATTATCACAGGGAACAAAGACATGGCAAACCAATTTAATAACTACTTTGATTCTGCCTTCACTAAGGAGGACAGATATAATCTTCCGGAAATAGTAAGGGACCGAGGGTCCAGTGAGATGAAGGAACTGAGGGAAATACATGTTTGTAGGGAAGTGGTGTTAGGTAAATTGAAGGGATTAAAGGCAGATAAACCCCAGGGTCAGATGGTTTGCATCCCAGAGTGCTTAAGGAAGTAAGCCAAGAAATAGTGTATGCATTAGTGATAATTTTTCAAATCTCCTTAGATTCTGGATTAGTTCCTGCGGATTGGAGGGTGGATAATGTAACCCCATTTAAAAAAAAAGAAGAGAGAGAGAAACCGGAGAATTGTAGACTAGTTAGTCTGACATCGGTGGCGGGGAAAATGATAGTGTCGGTTATCAAAGATGTGATAACAGCACATTTGGAAAGAGGGGAAATCATCCGACGAAGTCAGCATGGATTTGAGAAAGGAAAATCATGTCTGACGAATCTTATATAATTTTTTTGAAGATGTAGCTAGTAGATTGGTTTGGGGAGAGACTGTGGATTTGGTATATTTCGAGGTTCAAAAAGGCTTTTGACAAGGTCCCACCGAGGATATTAGTGTGCAAACTTATTGCACACAGTATTGGGGGCATGGTATTGATGTGGATAGAACGTTGGTTCGCAGACAGGAAGGAAAGTGTGGGAGTAAACGGGACCTTTTCAGAATGGCAGGTAGTGACTTGTGGGGTTCGGCAAGGCTCAGTGCTCGGACCCCAGTTGTTTACAATATATATTATTGTTTTAGACGAGGGAATTAAATGCAGCAACTCCAAGTTTGCGGATGTCACGAAGCTGGGCGGCGGTGTTAGCTGTGAGTTGGATGATAAGAGGATGCAGGGTGACTTGGATAGGTTAGGTGAATGGGCAATATCATGGCAGATGCAATTTAATGTGGAGAAATGTGATGTTATCCACCTTGGTTGCAAGAACAGGAAAACATATAATTATTTGAATGGTGGCCGATTAGGAAAAGGGGAGATGCAACGAGACCTGGGTGTCATTGTACCCCAGTCATTGAAGGTGGGCATGCAGGTACAGCAGGACGTGAAAAGGGCAAATGGTATGTTGGCATTCATAGCAAAAAGATTTGAGTACAGGAGCAGGGAGGTTCTACTGCAGTTGTACAAGGCCTTGGTGAGACCGCACCTGTAGTATTGTGTGCAGTTTTGGTCCCGTAATCTGGGGAAAGACATCCTTGTCATAGAGGGAGTACAAAGAAGGTTCACCAGATTGCTTACTGGGATGGCAGGACTTTCATCTGAAGAAAGACTGGATCGACTAGACTCACTGAAATTTAGAAGATTGAGAGGGGATGATATTGAAACGTATAAAATTCTAAAGGGATTGGACAGGCTAGACGCAGGAAGATTGCTACCGATGTTGGGGAAGTGAACGAGGGGTCACAGTTTAAGGATAAAGGGGAAGCATTTTAGGACCGAGATGAGGAAAAACTTCACCACACAGAGAGTGGTGAATATGTGGATTTCTTTGCCACAGGAAGCAGTTGGGGCGGGTTCATTGACTATATTTAAGAGGAAGTTAGATATGGCCCTTGTGGCTAAAGGGATCGGGGGTATGGAGGGAAAGCAGGTGCAGGGTTCTGAGTTGGATGATCAGCCATGATTATACCGAATGTCGGTACAGGCTCGAACGGCCGAATGGCCTACTCCTGCACCTATTTTCTAAGTTTTTATGCTTGCAGAATGAATTAGAGAGACTAGAGGAGAGGCAAATAATTATGAAGGAATTTCATATAGAGAAGTGCCCAGTCTTAGAATTTGGCAAAGGGAAAAAAGGCTTGAACTATCTATGAGCTATCTATGCAACAATTATTTAATCTGTTTATATCATCGTTATTGTTTGTTTGCTTGTTTTTTTTCTTTTATTTGCTGCGTGTACATTCCTTTCCAGATTGGTTGTATATCAATATCTAGCTGAGTGTGCGTGGTGAGCCGACTTCTGGGATTATTGGATACACATCCAATCTGCGTTTCTTTTGCTTCTTTGACTGTCTGCAAATAAAGGGTTAACTACACCTGTCATTCTGTAGAACCTAATGAAGGGAGTGTCCGTGGGGATTGTCGACGTCACCGCGGAGGAGTGGCTGCTTGTTACCTGGTTATATGTCCCACTCTCAACGCCAGTCTCAGTCAGAGACGCCAGTCTACGCTATCAGAGACAAGCGGGCACAAGGGAGAGAGAGAACAGAGGCTGGATCGGGAACAGGAATCTGGAGTCTTCCCGCAATGGATAAGCAAAATGCATCGCGGAACGCTGCGGCATCAGTAAGGAATATTGACTGGTCGTATCCATATCTGGATAAAAATCCTAAAGGAATATCGTTGGACTTTCGAATCTATCAGGCGCTTCGGACCGTCAAAATGGTTTTTTATCCTGTACTCGCCATTGTAGCTGTCCCTGGTAAGTGTCTTGTCTCTTCCTCCTGATTAACGTTGAAAAGTATGAGTCAGCTTCTCTTTCATACCTGTCCTCTACCGACGCGCTAATTGCATGTCATGTCTCTCAAACCGGTACCGCTTCAGCAACAACGGCTGAATGAAGTACGGACGTTCTCTCTCCAGCTTTGGGGCTGCCAGCAGGCAAACGTTTTCTGTGTCTCTTCTCATCTCAAGCACTGCCAGTAAGTGACCTCCCATGCAGCTTCAGTCCCAGGGAAAAAAGCTCGAGGCCGCACAAACTCTCCCCACAGAGCGTACCCTCTAATCTAGGCAGTATTCTGGGAAATTACATCAGCACCCTCGGTGAAGCATACACATGCTTCCGTTGTTTTATGTTAAACAGCCCATTTGGAACATGCTAGGATAATTCAGCTATCTCGAATGAAGGAAGGAATGAATGAACACATAAAAAAATAAATATCTCAAAGCCTACCGGTTAAAGGGAAAGAGCCCACGTGGCCAACATTACTGCCACGATCTTCCGCCTGCACAAATAGTGCAGTAGAATCTGGGAGCATGCAGACGGATATCGATTGTTTAAGCGAAAGTATTACCCTTTAGTCGGACGCAGGACAATGCTGCTAAAGGCGAGGGAAGGAGAAATGGAAGAACAGAATATTGTTTAGTGAAAATTGATTGCAGTATGTTGCCATGTGGATGCACTTTAGAGTGTTTGGTCTTCAATCACAAAAGTTTGGTTTGCAGCAGCAGCAGGCTAACAAGAAGGCAAATGGGATATTGTCCTTCATTGCTACAGGGGTGAATTTAAGAGCAGGGAGGTTATGCTGCAACTGCACAGGATACAGATGAGGCGGCTGCTGGAGTACTGTTTGCAGAGACAGTCTCCTGACTTGAGGAGCGATTTACTGGCGTTGTAGTCGTTTCCGCATTTTGATTCCAAACATGAGGTGCCGAGACTATATGTGGAGACTGAGTCGCCCGGAACTGCACACACTGGAATTCAAAAGGATCAGATACGATCTTTTAGCAACATGTAAAAATACGATAGAGATAGGTAAAACAAGGACAGGAAAATTGTTTCCACTGTTGGTTGAGACTAGAACAGGCCGACATAGGCAGCAGCTTCTGGGGAGTGAAATTCGGACGGGAGGAAATGCTTTTCACAGAGCGTGGTGAAACTGTGGAATGCTCTGCCCAATGGAGAAGTGGAAATATTCTTCAGAAAAGATTAGATATATTTTGCCTATTAGGGGTATTAGGGTTGGTTGGGGTTGGGAGGCAGTCAGATGGAAATGAGTCTATGGTCAGATTAACCAGGATCATGTTCAATGACGGAACATGGCAGTCCGAACAGATTGACTACTCCGACTCCTATTTCTTCAGAGCTTCTGTTCTAACGTTCTCTCTTGTTTACAGCAGAGGGATGTTGAACTACTGTCACCGTGATAGTTGGTACTTAATCGGTGATTAGTTAATTATCACATTCGTGTTTCATGTCCTTCTCCTGACCACAAATATCAGAATACGTTTCAGCCTTCCATTGATATCACTGCTTATCTCATAGGGGTCGGGAGTTGAATTCGGTCACTGGAGCACCGAGGATTCTCCGCCATTCCATCACAGCTGAACTATCATCCCTCTCAAACACATTCTGGGGCCCATTATCCGTATCCATTGACGTCCCGACAACTCAAGGGCATATGAATCTCTGCTGCAAATGCTGGCAACGAATTGTTTCCCATTGCCGTCTGTGGCGAAAATTCCACATATTCACCAGATTCGGTCTAAAAAAATTCCCATCCATCTCTGTTCTAATGTGATGTCTTGCTGTTGTAAATATTCACCCTCTGGGTGTAGACTCCACATCTACAGAAACTATCCTCTTGGCCTTTCAATATTCAATATATTTCAATAAGATTCCACTCATTATTCGGAACTACAGTATAAACACTACCCTTTTAATAATGGCGCTGCATAAACTCCGTAGAAGATACACTGATTCCATGCCTACCTCTGCTCTCGGAAATGCTATCGATTAAATTGATCGTCTTCAGAGAATGTTTCTATATCCAAGTGTGTGTTAATGGTCTTTATCTCCGTCCCCCCAGTGAGCGTGGTGACAATCGTCATTCTGTCGCGGGGAAAGTGCGGTCTCTCCAAAGGCGTCACAAGGTACCTGGTTGCCATGGTAGCAGCGGATCAGTTGGTCGTTCTTTTTGATCTGGTATTGAACAAGGTTCCGATGAGTTACATGCCAATCGAGGTTTTCCTCTGGTCGAATCGTGTTCCCGTGTGTAATATCCACGCAGTCATGCTCTACGCCGCCACGGACTGTTCTGTCTGGTTCACCGTCACTTTCACCTTTGATCGATTTGTTGCCATTTGTTTTCAGAACCTGAAACGAAAATACTGCACCGAGAGAGCTGCGGCTCTGGTTTTGGGGACAGTGACTGTGCTGAGCTGCCTAAAGAACATTTTCTGGTACTTTTTGCTCGTTGGGTCATATTCGATGTCACGTTGGTTCATGCTCTGTTTACGTAGTTTTCGTTTTCCCCCATCTCAGGAGACAATATTTATACTTATTCATTCCCTCCTCACCCCAATATTCCCCTTTGTCTTGATTCTGCTGTTAAACAGCTTAACCATCAGACACGTCTTAGTGGCCAGCCGAGCCCGGAGGAGACTCCGTGGTTCGCGCGGTGGCGAGACGCCCGCCGACCCGGAGATGAAGAACCGCAGGCAATCCCTCCTGTTACTGCTGTTGATGTCGGGGAATTTCATCCTGTTGTGGGCGCTGCTGACGGTGTATTCCGTATGGGATAACCTGTATTTTTACATTAACGTTTCTCCCCCGGATACTCCTCGGGAACTGGGTTACATGCTTCAACTCCTGAGCTGCTGTTCCAACACGGCTCTTTACGCCGTGGCCCAAACCAGGTTTAGGATGCAGTTCAAGGAGACAGTGAAATCTCCCTTTCGTCTAATGACAAAGTGCGCTCGGCTATGTCAGGAGAGCATTAATCCTCAGTGACGCCCCAAGATATCCCATGCGCAGTTCCAATGAGGCTCTGGATGGCCCCGATTAGCTTCCGCCCTCCACCCGTCCATGTACAAACAGGATCAAGCAGTGTCCCAGTTTGCCTCCACTCTGCTCCTTTCATTTTAATTTATTCACTTGTTCCCTGTAATGTCTCCCTCAGTTCCACCAAGTGGATGATTCTACCCTTACTTGTATGCGATGCCTTGACATCACCATGGCAATACGACCGTTGTCCCTGCCGGTATTCCGTGGGGCCCGAATGACTGCTCAGGTACGCCTGATGTAGCTCCAACTCTTTCCTTGGCGCGGGCTATTGATTCCAAAAGCCCCTGCCTTTGAGCCGTTCAGGAAGACTGGATGCAGTGCAACGGATTTCGTTTGGAGATCTGTACGCCACCTCGAGAATAATTTAATAAATCGCACTGAGGGAAGTTCACATGATGTTTATTTATTTATTGATTCCCTCGTAGCTTTGCCTTCCTCATTCTCCGGTTGTTTATCCGACTTTCTAGCCACTTCCCGCCGCTGAAGGAAAATAGGTTTCTTCCACAGACTGCTCCTCCAGACCAGGCTGATAGGTTAATTGGTCGTTGTAAATTATCCCATTAGTAGGGTCGTTCGGAACTTGAAGCTTTTCGACAGACAAGGCCAAACCTTTAGGATTAGACTGGAATTAAGACATTTGAGGACTTGTTCCGGTAGGCTGAGACAAGAGACCGAGATGCATTGGATCGCATGGCTTCAAAGAGAGTACAGAGGGCAGAGGTGGAGGACTGCCATTCTGCATGTGACAATTGTTGCGAATTGTTTGACTTGGTTTGACTTGGATGAAATGGGCGGGGCTCATAAAGACTCTTGGAGACGACACAAACTTGATGGAGTTGTCGATGATGAGGGAGCCTGGTGAAAGTCCAGTTGGACATGTAGCCGGGAAATGGCAGCTTTGTTGTACTAATACCAACTGATAGAATACAATACTGATACAATATGACAGTTCGGTCTCGAAAGACAGAGAAATAGGAGAATAAGAAATATCTTTAGGAATATAGAGAAAATGGAAAGAACAAAAAAAGATTTATGCTGAGGTGCTAGAAGAATGTTCCGCTTGGTTGGAATACATACACGCAACACTAGGGAAAGTACCTCTTACGTGCACGCAATTCTCTAAAAGTTTCATCAGCAATGGAACACACCAGCAATCTAGTTTTGCTGTTAACAATCACTATTTTATTGGTAACTACGTAATATTGTAAACCAAGTGTTAGCAGTATTATGCACATGTAGGTGTGTAAACAACTGAAGTTCACAAACTTATTCAAGCCGAGGTGGCAAGTGTCACAGTCTTCCGATGGAATGTCAGAAACTGCTATTCAGTTCAAACACACAGAAATTGAAGTGTGAGAGAGATATTTGTAATCCAAACAAACAGGTGTCGTCGATCTTCCCGTTGTTCTCTGAATCCTCACACGAAGCATCACTAACAGGAGGTTATCACAAGTCGGACCATCTTCAGGGGATCCAACATCCAGGCAAGGGTGGGCACGCCGTTATATTCCACAAGGTTACCCCAATCACACACGTGATATCTATATATCCATATCCACGAACAACGAAATTGCTCTAACAGATATTTTCCACACGGGAGCCTTTCTTCAGTGAACTACCACACCCAGGCAACGGGTAGATGCGCACATCCTATTCACAAAGCTTTTCCCCTCACCAGAGAACCTACTCCTGCGGATTAACTCTGTAACAAACACACTTTCGTATCCCAATGAAATGAACTCACCTTCACCGGCTGCTTGGAGTCAGAGTCTTTTCTACCTCTCCTCTCTGCAAAATTCTTCTAGTTCTAGCACCCTGTGAGAGTCATTCATTAATACTCTGGATCTACCCCAACTCATCCATTTGGGCGACCGACAGTTTAAACCAGCGACCGACTCACTGGTGTCTTCCATTGACCGAAACCATCTTGACACTGACTGTCTGACTCTGTGTCCTTGTACGTGCAAAAACAAGGAGCAGAAAAAAATGTATACATCCATTGTCCATCAGGTAACGCCACCCCTCTCACCACAGCAATATACCAAATTTTAGAGTCAACAGAAATGCAGCAGTATCCAGATGTCAGTCTGATTCTCTCGACCTTTTTGAAGTGACAGTCCACAGAAAGAATGAACCCTGGGTGCATGTAACAGTCGAAGCACCTGTCCGTGCGCAGGTAATTCAGTAACTCTGATGTGTGGGTCGCTCATCTGCAAAAATAGAAACGTAGATTTGTTTTTCGTCAGCAGGTGGCAAATTCAGATGCAGGGATTTGATGTTGCAACCCAGGGATCGCATTGTCATCACAACGCATGAAGAACAGTCCATAAGTAACGTCCGACAGTGAGTCCTTCCGTGGTTTTTCATATATATATATATATATATATATATATATATCTGACTTGGATGTCTGCAAATTGGCTGATTAATATTTTGGCAGATGGCACTAATAGGGATGTTTACAAACAGACACGAAGTGCGGGCAATTTTGAAGCGATAGTTTCAATGCACTCTAAACCATAGAACGCTGCAGCACAGTACAGGCCCTTCTGCCCTCCATGTTGTGCCGACGCATATAATCCTTTAAAAAAAAGTACTAAACCCACACGACCGCATAACCCTCCATTTTCCTTTCATCCATGTGCCTGTCCAAGAGGCTCTTTCATGTCTCCAATGTTTCTTCCTCAACCACCCTCCCTGACAAGTAATTCCAGGCACTCACAACCCTCTGGGTAAAAAACTTACCTATGATGTCTCCCCGAAACGTCCAACCCTTAATTTTGTACCTATGCCCTTAGGTGTTTGATATTGGTGCACTGGGAAAAAGATACTGCCGATCCACCCTATGCCTCTCATAATCTTGTAGACCTCTATCAAGTTCCTCTCATGCTTCAACGCTCCAAAGAGGAAAGTCCCAGCTCTGCTAACTTTGTTTCATATGACTTGTTCTCCAAACAACATCCTAGTAAATCTCCTCTGCACGCTCCCCACAGCTTCCACATTCTTCCGAGAATGAGGTGACCAGAATTGAACACAATACTCTAAGTGCGGTCTCATCAGAGATTTTTAGAGTTGCAGCATGACCTTTCTACTCTTGAACTTAATCCCACTGTTAGTGAAGCCTTGCATCCCATAGGCCTTCTTAACTACCCTATCAACCTATGCAGCTACCTTGAGGGATGTAAGGATTTGAACCCCAAGGGCCCTTTGTTCTTCCACACTCTTAAGTAAATGACCATTTATCCTGTACATAGTCTTCTGGTTTGTCCTTCCAAAATGCATCACCTCACACTTGTCTGGATTGTACTCCATCTGCCATTTTTCTGCCCAGCTCTGCAGCCTATCTATATCCTCTTGTAACCTTCGACAACCTACAGCACCATCCACAACTACTCCAATCTTCGTTTCGGCGGCAAACTTACCCATCCCTCCTTTCGCCTCTACATCCTGGTCATGTACAAAAATCACTCATCGCAGCGGTCCCATGACAGATGCCTGCGTCACTCCACTAGTCACCGACCTCCAGGCAGAATACTTACTTCCATAACTACACTCTGAACCATAGAACCATAGAGCATTACAACATAGAAACAGGCCTTTTGGCCCTTCTTGGCTGTGCCGAAACATTTTTCTGCATTGTGCCACTGACCTGCACCTGGGCCATATCCTTCCAAACCCTTCTCATCCATATACCCCTCCAAGTTTTTATCAAAAGTTAAAAGTGAGCCCATTTCCACCAGTTCATTAGGCAGCGGATTCCACACTCCCTCTATTGTCTGAGTGAAAAAGCGCCCCCCCCCCGTGTTCCCTTTAAATTTTCCACCCTTCACCTTAACCCTCGAACTTTGTTGTTTCTTTTTTTCTCCCCTGGCCTCTGAGTAAAAATCCTGCTTGCATTCACTCTATCTATACCCATCATAATGCTATACACCAATATCAAATCACCCCTCATTCTTCTACGTTCCAGGGAATAAATTCCAAACCTATTCAACCATTCTCTGTAACTCAGTTTCTCAAGTCCCGGCAACATCCTTGTAAACCTTCTTTGTACTCTTTCAACCTTATTAATATCCTTCCTGTCATTAAGTGACCAAAACTGCACACAATACTCCAAATTCGGTCTCACCAATGCCTTATACAACCTCACCATTCCGTTCCAACTCATACTCAATACTTTTGATTAATTGAGGCGAATTTACCAAAAGCTCTCGTTACAACCCTACCCACTTGTGACGCCACTTTTAGGGAATTATGTATCTGTACTCCCAGATCCTTCTTTTCTACTGTACTCCTCAGTGTTCTACCATTTAGCTTGTATGCTCTACGTTGGTTTGACCTTCTGAAGAGCAATACCTCACACTTGTCCGCATTACACTCCATATGCCATTTTTCTGCCCATTCCTCTAACTTGTCCAAATCCCTCTGCAAGCTTTGAATACATTCCTCACTGTCCACGACACCTCCAATTTTTGTATCATCAGCAAATCTGCTGATCCAATTTGCAACATTATCATCCAGAGCATTGATATAGATGACAAATAACAATGGACCCGTCACTGAACCCTGTGGCACACCACCAGTCACAGGCCTCCGCTCAGAGTCGCAATCCTCCACTACCACTCTCTGGCTTTTTCCATTGAGCAAATGTCTAATCCAATATACTACCTCTCCATGTATACCTAGCGACTGAATCTTCTTAACGAACCTTTCATGCGGGACCTTGTCAAAGGCCTTACTGAAGTCCATGTATACAACATCCACTGCCTTCCCATCATCCACTTTCCCGGTAACCTCCTCGAAACGCTGTAATAGATTGGTTAAACATGACCCACCACGCACAAAGCCATGCTGACTGTTTCTAATAAGTCCCTGTCTATCCAAATACTTGTAGACTCTGCTTTCTTCCTTTAAGCCAATTTTCTTATCCAAACAGCCGAGGTTCCACGTGTCCCATGGTCATGACTTTCTGGATGGGTCTCACATGAGGGATCTTGTCAAATGCTTTGCTAAAGTCCATGTAGATTACATCAGCTGTCCTTTCCTCATCCATTTCCTTTGTTACCTCTTCTCAAAATTCAATCAGGCTCTTGAGCCACGATCTTCCCTTCACAAAGTCCTTTCCAGTAGTTTGCACACCACCGACGTAAGACTCGTGGTCTATCGTTCCCAACCTTCTCCATATTACCTTTTTTAAACAACGAACTACTTTTGCCATTCACCAGTCCAAAGAGGATTCAAAGATCACAGCCAATATTCCTGCGAACTCTTCTCCCAATTCCCACAACAAACTGTGGTGTATCAGATCCGGCCCAGCGGATTTATCAACCTTAATGTTTTTAAAAAGATCCAGCACTTCTTCTTCCTTACTCTCCACATTGTCCAACACACAAGCCCGCTCAGCTTCGAACTCATCCTGTTCAAGATCCTTTTCACTTGTCAATCCTGAAGCAAAGCATTCATTTAGGACCTCCCCAACCTCCTCCCCTTCCTGGCACATGCTCCCCTCTTTATCCTTTAGCGGTACTAACTTCGTCCTCGACATCCTCCTACTCTTCTCATACTCATAGAACACCTTGGGGTTCTCCTTAATCCTGAATGTCAATGCCTTCACATGCCCCCTTCGAGCTCTCCTCAGTCTTTTCTTTAGCTCCTTCCTGGCTACCCTGTATTTCTCATAAGCCTCCACTACTTCTTGTTTCTTATATCTAACATATGCTTAATTTTTCCTCTTGACGAGTGTCTCACATGTTTCGTCAGCCACGGTTCCCTGTTTTTACCTTTTTTTCCTTGCCTCACTGGGGCAAAACTATCCTGAACCCAGCTGAAGTGGTCCCGAAACTTCTCCCACATTCCGTTTGTGCTTTCCCCTTTGAACATCTGTTTCCAATTTACTCTGGCTGGTTCCTGCCACATCCGTTCAGAGTTAGCCGTTCCCCAGTTGATAACTTTACCATTTCGTCTGATTTTATCCCTTTCCAGATCTATGCTGAAGCTAAATAGCAAGACGTTTACACAAAGAGTAGTAGGTGCATAGGATGCACATCATGTTGTGTTCGAGGCACAAGCATCAGTGGACTTTAAAAGGAAGCCGAGACAGACATGTGGTGATGAGGAAAAGGGAAGCATATGCACATTTACAAGCAGAACGGATTCGATAGCAATTAAGAAAAATTGGAAAATCTGCAGCACATTACAGGAAACTCGGACCAGAATGCTGTACTGAGCATCTGCTTACGTTATTAATTACCGACAGTTACGGACAGATCTCTATATGTTTAAAGCTCCATGTGCCTATCCAGGAGTATCTTAAAAGACTCTGCCGTATCCGCCATTAGCACCGTCACCGAGAGCCCATTACACGCAGACACCAATTTCTGCGTGGAAAACGTAACCTGACATCTCCTCTGCAGTCCATCCAGCAGCTTATGCAGTGCCCTCATGTGATACCCATTTAATTCCTGGGAAAAAGCCTCTGACTATCCATATGATCAATTCCTCTTGTCATCGTATACAGCTCTATAAGATCAAAACTCATCCTCCGTCGCTCCATGTAGAAAAGGCCTTTTCACGGAAGGCATGCTCCTCTATCCACAGAACATACTTGCAGATCTGCTCTCACCCTATCTATGGTTTCCACATCCTTCTTGCAGTGAGACGACCAGATCTGAGCACAGTACTCCTAGTGGGCTCTGACTAGGGTCCTATAGAGTTGAAATAAATCCTCTAGCCTCTTATACACAATCCCACGACTGATGAAGGCGAAAGTACTGTATGACTTAACCACAGCGTCAACGTGTGCACTGCTTTGAGCGTCATATGGACACGGACCCCCGGATCCCTCTAAACCTCGACACTGCCAAGGTCTTACCAATAATGCTATATTTTGCCATTATATTTAACATCCGACAGCCCTCCACAGTATCCACAACACCTCGAACTATTGTGTCATAAGAAAATTTACTAACCAATCCTTCCTGTTTGCCATCCTGAATATTTATAAAAGTCACGAACAATGAGGGTCCCAGAACAGATCACTCAGGCTCACCACTCGTCACCAAACTCCACGCAGGATATGACCCGTCTACAACCTGTTACGTAACCCGTAACTGGGTGGTTAACCAGCAGAGAAAGAAGAATCCGATGGAGTCTGGTGGTAAATACTAAAGGTGTTTATTAATAAAAATAAGCAAAACCATATCAATAATTCAAATATACATATAAAACAAGTTAGCAGTAATAAACCCGAAAGTGTAGGAATAATAATAATCAATAATAAACATGTTCTATCGATGTCTAGCAGTAAATTAATTGTCATAGATAAGTATAAATTTCAGTTCAGTTCATGAGTGCTTATATAGTTATGGATGTTGTATTGTAATCGTTAGAGAGAGCGAGAGAGGGAGAGAGCGAGCGAGCGAGCTGTAACAGGTACAGCAGCCAAACCTTCTTTTGCTTTCTTAATCCGTTGTATTGTTGTGGTCATTCAGCTATGACCTCTCCGTCTTTCTGTTAGACCGTTCTTCTGTGGTGGACTCGTCACTCTGGCATGAGTGGACACGCACACAAGTCCCCATCGGTCCTGCTTTTACTCTGATAGCCTTACTGACCGACCTCCTGTTTCGGTCTTCTAAGCCCCCACCATTGTTGTGGGCTCCAACACTCGATCAGTGTCCACTGGTGTGTCTGAAGGGTATCTCCCTAGACCTGTATTTTTAATCCGACCAACGGGGACTCAGCTATCCATCAATTCTGAATGACTGTGGACATCAAATCAAGCCATTCCTGCAGTCCACTGAGGAATGTTATTGAGCAAACTGTTGTCCTTGCAGTGAGACAGTAAATAATTCAAAAGGAGTCACAATACAGTTAATCAATAATTTCTCCCTCTGTTATCAGTCGCAGATGTTCTTGCCTGTTTTTCGTCTCTCTTCCTCATGGTCAGCATAACAACAGTAATATTACGTGGTTCTCGGGGGGGGGGGGTGTGTTGGGGATGGTTAACCTTTCACCCCATTGAACATCAGGTCTGTTCATCACTCATAACACTCCCATCCTTCTGGGAATTTTCACCAGGGGGAAAATTAACTAATAAAGCACATTACTGAATTACAGAGCTTAACAAAATACAGAATTTGTCTTAACTACAGGAATAATACAGATAGGCGTTCAAATTAACATCTAGATAAACAATCAGCAATAACATTATAACTCCGGTTTGAATGTTATATTTTAATGTCGAGTAACAACAGTCTCCAACTTAGTAACCACCTATTTTTATTCTTCATTTTTGCCAAAAATACCAAGGGGATGTGATCTATTTAACTTACACAGTTTGAACCAAAACATCTGTGATTGTACTGTGGTACATTACAGAAATTTGTGCAAATACTAATCTCTATTTTACATCGAAACGTAACATTCAAAAAGTCAATATTTCATTGTGCTTTTATCTTTCACATGCTGTGTCAAGTTCCCTCAAAGCCAGATCCTGTTATTGAAAGTGGCATTTGGTCAAGCATTGTCTCTTTTCCACTTTACTCCCACGTGGTTAGCTTGCTCACCAGTGTGGAATAGGCCTTCACAGACTCCCTTCACAGAAGCTATCTTATCACCAATGTTTTCCAAACTAAGCCCATTTGTTCAACTTCCACAGAATTCGACAATTTTAAGCAAATCATTAATTTTATCTTCAGGATCTTTCATTCTATTTGTTTTCAGTTTAACAGCTGCAGATGGTCCCTCTTGGTTAAAACAACTTTCAAGGTCTGCCTCTCCAAATCACATCTTTGAATAACATCAGCAAGTTGTCTATCTTTAAATTTCCAAACAAACTGTAATTGATTCACAGGCACCCTGTTAACAAGTCATTGCTCAGTTAACGGTCTCTTCCCTTTGGTCAATTCTTCTAAAACCAATTCAGAATATAAACTTTCTTTATTCAAATTAGGAACAACACCTTTCCCTTCTTTTTCTTCAATAATATTCACATCTCCAGCTTTCATCTCATCGTTAACTTTTAACACACCTTCCAACACAAACAACTGAGAATTCTCACTTTCGACTGGTGCCCAGGTTAACCCTTTCTTCACTGAACCAAGTCCATCTGACCCAAAAGGACTGCATTCCTTTTCAACTAAATCAGACACCTCAGACTTTTCCTGAGTTTCAATACTGGGTTCAGTACCCTGTGACTCCATATCCTGAACACAAGCAAACGGGACATCTGCCTCTCCCAGGCTTTCAATACCAGTCCCCTTTTCAAATTCTAAGTTCCCCTGATCCTCCCGGTTAGTCGCTGGGCAACTCCCATCCGGAGTAAACTCAACCCTGCGGGTTAAATCAACTTCATCTGATAACCCAGCAGACTCCCTCAAGGTAGCGGCATCCTTTTCATCTAGGACTGCCCTTAAATCGTCGGGAACACTCTTAAATTCCTCAACTGAAAACAGCTGTCAAGCCAGACAGATCATCCGTGTCCAACCCTGGACCTTCTAACTGTCTCATTTGTTTCTCATTTTCAATCTGTGCCTCCATAAATTCCTTCCTCCCTCTTAAGTGTCCACCTAGAGGTCCCTTATGAGCCAGGTTCACAATTTCATCCCGATACACATCCGGAACTACCTCCTGATGTACCACCGCTCCTTTACTCTCCTTAGATCCACTAAACTTTTCCTTCTCATCCGGTAACCCCTTTTCCTAAAAGGTCGGCAAAAATATCTCCGCTAAAGTAACACTGGACTCATTTAAACTGGCTCCTTTCTCAGCCGCCTTTCTCGACATGCTGCGAGTCATTGCGCGTGCAGGATAAATCTTGGAATCTATGGGCGGGTCCACAACACTCACAGTCTTACTTGTCAGCTTCAATGCTGAACACACGTCACCACCTGCCAGATCGTTACCAAGTAGGACGTCTACGCCGTCCATCGGTAGTGTCGACCGCACTCCTATTTCTACTGGTCCAGATACCAGGTCACGTTTCAACAATATCCTGTGCAAAGGTACGGCCTCGGTCCCTTTTCCGATACCTCTTAACACAGCCTCCCCAGTCTGGGTCTCAGAACCAAAATTTAATACCTTCCTTAAAATCAATGACCGACCAGCTCCAGTATCTCTCCAGATCCGCTCTGGAACTGGGGTTTCTCCTTCCTTCACAGACACCGTCCTTTCCGAGATAAACTTCTCACGCCCCCCTTGTGCTCTACCTTTGCCTTCCTCATCGATCTGCTGACCGACTCGATGCAATCTGTCGGGAAGTTCAGTCCAATTCATGAGTGCTGGTATAGTTATGGTTGTTGTATTGTAATCGTTGGAGAGAGACAGAGAGAGAGCGAGAGCGAGCGAGCGAGCGAGCTGTAACAGCTACAGTCAGCCAACCCTTCCTTTGCTTTCTGAACCCGTCGTATCGTTGTGGTTATTCAGGTAAGACTTCTCTGTCCTTCTGCTAGACCGTTCTTGTGTGGTGGTCTCGTCCCTCTGGCATGAGTGGACACACACACGTCCCCACGGGCCATGATTTTACACTAATAGCCTAACTGACCGACCTCCTGGTTCGGTCTTCGAAGCCCCCACCTTTCTTGTGGGTTCCAACCCTCGATCAGTGTCCTCTGGCGAGTCTGGTAGGTGTCTCCCCAGACCTGTCTTTTTATCCCTACCAACGAGGACTCAGATATCCATCAATTCTGAATGACTGTGTCCATCAAATCAGGCCACTCCTGTAGTCTACTGAGGAATGTTATTTAGCAAACTATTGTCCTTGCAGTGAGATAGTAAATAATTCAAAAGCAATCACAATACAGTTAATCAGCAATTTCCCCCTCACACCTATCTGTCGCAAATGTTCTTGCCTGTTTTTCGTCTCTCTTTCTCATGGTCAGCATAACAACAGTAATATTTCGTGGTTCTCAGGAGGGGTGTTGGGAATGATTAACCCTTCACCCCATTGCCCATCAAGTCTGTTCGTCACTCATAACAAACCAGTCTTTGCCTTCTGTGTTCAAGCCAGTTCTGGATCCACCAAGCAAAGTTCCCTTGGAACCCATGCCTCCATACTTTCTCAATATGTCTTACATAGGGTACCGTATTAAATGTCCAGCTGAAATCCGTATACACTACATCTACTGCTCTTCCTTCATATTCATGCTTAGCCAAATGCTCAAAAAATTTACTCAGTCTCGTAAGGCATCTCCTGCCCTTGTCAAAGCTAAGGTGACTATTCCAAATCATATTATTCGTATCCAAATGTTCATAAGCATTTTGTGTGCGATTCCGTTCTAAGTTCAAAATTCAAAGTACTATGATTATCAATGTAGGCTAATGCTCTGCCTCATACATTTATTGGTGTGCCTTATGTATTTCCTTTCGCAGTTCGGTCAGAGCAGTCTGTTCTGCTGGCAAACTGTTCGGATTACCGTTGAATATAACAAATGCGAGCTATTGAATTGGTATGGTAGAATTGGTGGCAGCTTTTCTACGGGAGATGAGGAATGAAGTCGCTGGGAGAACGGATCGTAGGATTTAATTGTGTGACAGTCCGGTTTGTTCGAGATGGATTGCGAGAGATGTTCGTAAGATGTCGTTGTGCTTTCACATTGACCGAGAGACCAGCACGCGAGTCCCAGGGAAGTTCAAGATCAGATCCAACTTGTGCATATTTGACCGTTTAATTCGAATGGGCTTTCTTCTGTTTGTTCCTCGTTAGAAACCTATTCATTAAGATTCATAAAATAATCCCCTTTAATCGTATGCTGTCTGTTATTTCATGGTACTAATTTGTAACAGGGTTGAAAATTACACAGCAGTAAAACCAAACGGGGTGGAATCTCTACCTATACGTTGTGGGATTGGAGCAGGGGGCAGGGATTGAAGTTTCTGGATCATTGGACCTCTTCTGGGGCAGGTGTGACCTGTTCAAGAAGGACGGGTTACACATGAATCCTGGGGGGACCAATATCCTGGCGGGGAGGTGTGCTAGGGCTACAGGGCAGACTTTAAACTAGTAAGATGGGGTTGGGGGCGGGAATCAATTTGAGGAAACCATAGGAGAGGAGGTTAGCTCGCCAGTAGAGCAAGTAAATAGACAGTGTGTGAGGGAGGAAAGGCAGGTGATGGAGAAGGGATGCGCTCAGCCCGAAGATGTGGGGGAGAAGAATGAAAAGGATAATAAATTTGAATGCATTCTTAGGGATGAAAAGAGAGGAGGAGGTGGAGAGTATCTTAAATGTATCTATTTTAATGCTCGGAGCATAGTAAGAAAGGTGGATGAGCTTACAGCGTGGATTGATACCAGGAATTATGATATTGTAGCTATTAGTGAAACATGGTTGCAGGAAGGGAGTGATTGGCAACTAAATATTACTGGATTCAGTAGCTTCAGGTGCGATAGAGTAGGAGGGGCCCGAGGAGGAGGTGTTGCATTGCTTGTCCGAGAAAATCTTATGGCGTTGCTTTGGAAGGATGGATTAGAGAGCTCCTCTAGGGAGGCTATTTGGGTGGAATTGAGGAATGGGAAGGGGGTAGTAACACTGATAGGAGTGTAATATAGTCCACCTAAGGGGGAGCGTGAGTTGGAAGAGCAAATGTGTAAGGAGATAGCAGATATTTGTAGTAAACACAAGGTGGAGATTGTGGGAGATTTTAATTTTCCACACGTAGACTGGGAAGCTCATTCTGTAAAAGGGCTGGATGGTTTAGAGTTTGTGAAATGTGTGAAGGATAGTTTTTTTGCAACAATACATAGAAGTACCGACTGGAGATGCGGCAGTGTTGGATCTCCTGTTAGGAAATGCGATAGGTCAGCTGACAGATGTATGTGTTGGGGAGCACTTCGGGTCCAGTGATCACAATAGCATTAGCTTCAATATAATTATGGAGAAGGACAGGACAGGACCTAGAGTTGAGATGTTTGATTGGAGAACGGCTAACTTTGAGGAGATGCGAAGGGATTTAGAGACAGTGGATTGGGTCAAGTTGTTTTTTAGGAAGGATGTAATGGAGAAATGGGGGTCATTTAAGGGTGAAATTATGAGGGTACAGAATCTTTATGTTCCTGTTAGGTTGAAAGGAAAGGTTAAAGGTTTGAAAGCACCATGGCTTTCAAAGGATATTAGAAATTTGGTTCGGAAAAAGAGGGATGTATACAGTAGATATAGGCAGCATGGAGTAAAGGAATTGCTCGAGGAATATAAAGAATGTAAAAGGAATCTTAAGAAAGAGATTAGAAAAGCTAAAAGAAGATTGGAGGTTGGTTTGGCAAATAAGGTGAAAGTAAATCCGAATGGATTATACAGTTATATGAAAAGCAAGAGGATAGTGAGGGATAAAATTGGCCCCTTAGAGAATCAGAGTGGTCAGCTATGTGTGGAGCCGAGGGAGATAGGAGAGATTCTGAACGAATTCTCCTTTTCGATATTCACTAAGGAGAAGGATATTGAATTGTGTAAGGTGTGGGAAACAAGTAAGAAAGTTATGGAACCTATGACAATTAAAGAGGTAGAAGTGCTGGTGCTTTGAAGAAATTTAAACGTGGATAAATCTCAGGGTACAGACAGGATATTCCCCAGGACCTTGAGGGAAGTTTGTGTAGAAATAGCAGGAGCTCTGACGGAAATCTTTAAGATGTCATTAGAAACGGGGATTGTGCCGGAGGATTGGCGTATTGCTCTTGTGGTTCCATTGTTTTGAAAGGGTTCTAGAAGTAAGCCTAGCAATTATAGACCTGTCCGTTTGACATCAGTGGTGGGTAAATTAATGGAAAGTATTCTTAGAGATAGTATTAATAATTATCTCGATAGACAGGACCTGATTGGGAGTAGCCAGCATTGATTTGTGCGTGGAAGTTCATGTTTCACAAACATTATTGAATTTTTTCAAGAAGTTACGAGGAATGTTGACAAGGGTAAGGCAGTGGATGTAGTCTATATGGACTTCAGCAAAGCCTTTGACAAAGCTCCACATGGAAGGTTAGTTAAGAAGGTTCAGTCGTTAGGTATTAATGCTGGTATAATAAAATGGATTCAATACTGTCTAGATGGGAGATGCCAGAGAGTAGTGGTGGATAATTGTTTATCGGGATGGAGGCCGGTTAACAGCGGGGTGCCTCAGGGATCTGTTTTGGGCCCAATGCTGTGTGTAATATACATAAATTATCTGGATGATGGGGTGGTAAATTGGATTAGTATGTATGCCGATGATACTAAGATAGGAGGTGTTGTGGATAATGAGGTGGGTTTTCAAAGCTTGCAGGGAGATTTATGCCGGTTAGAAGAATGGGCTGAACGTCGGCAGATAGAGTTTAATGCTGAGAAGTGTGAGGTTCTACATTTTGGCAGGAATAATCCAAATAGAAAATACAGGGTAAATGGTAGGGCATTGAGGAATGCAGAGGCAACGGAGAGATCTAGGAATAACAGTGCATAGTTCCCTGAAGGTGGAGTCTCATGTAGATAGAGTGGTGAAGAAGGCTTTTGGAACGCTGGGCTTTATAAAGCAAAGCATTGAGTACAGAAGTTGGAATGTAACGTTACAACTGTACAAGGCATTGGTAAGGCCAAATTTAGAATATTGTGTGCAGTTCTGGTCACCGAATTATAGGAAAGATATCAATAAATTAGAGAGAGTACAGAGACGATTTACTAGGATGTTACCTGGGTATCAGCACTTAAGTTACAGAGGAAGGCTGAACAAGTTAGGACTCTATTCATTGGAGCGTAGAAGGTTGAGGGGGGATTTGATAGAGGTATTTAAAATTTTGAGAGGGATAGATAGAGTTGACGTGAATAGGCTGTTTCCATTGAGAGTAGTGGAGATTCAAACGAGAGGACATGATTTGAGAGTTAGGGGGCAGAAGTTTAAAGGAAACACGAGGGGGTATTTCTTTACTCAGAGAGTGATAGCTGTGTGGAATGAGCTTCCTGTAGAAGTAGTTGAGGCCAGTTCAGTTGTGTCATTTAAGGTAAAATTGGATAGGTATATAGACACGAAAGGAGTGGAGGGTTATGGGCTGAGTGCGGGTAGGTCGGACGAGGTGAGATTAAGAGTTCGGCACGGAGTAGGAGGGCCGAGATGGCCTGTTCCCGTGCTGTGATCGTTATATGTTTATATGGTTATCCAGGAGACTCTTAAAAGACCCTGTCGGATCAACCTCCACAACCGTCGCCAGCATCCCATTTCAAGCTCTCAAAACTCTCTGCGTAAAATCGTGCTTCTGGCATCTGTTCTAGGCCTACTCCAAGCACCTTAAAACCGTGCCCTCTCGTGCAAGCCATTTCCGCTCTGGGATAATAGCCTCTGACTATCCACATGATGAATGCCTATCATCATCTTGCACACCCCTATCATGTCGTATATTACACCCCGTCGCTCTAATGTGTATAGACTCTGTTCACTCAAACTATTTTCATAAGGCATGTTCCCCCGTCCAGGCTATATCATTTGCACCCTTTCTATGGTCTCCACCTGCTTCCTGTTGTGAGGCCACAGTACTCCTAGTGCTGTCTAACGAGGGTCTTATATAGCTGCAAAATTACATCTCGGCTCTGAAATACAATCACTCCATTGATGGCCAATTCACCGTCTGCCTTCCTAACTGTAGGGTCAACCTCCGTAGCAGCTTCGAGAGTCCTATGCATTAGAACAGCAACGTCCCAAAATCACAGAACTTCATGCAGAACATGACGCGTCTGCAACCACACTTTAACTTCTGTGGGCAAGCCAGTTGTAGTCAACAAAGCAGTGTCCTCTTTCATCCCATGTCTCTTTACTTTCTCAATAAGCCTTGCATGGAGCACCTTATCAAATGCATTCAACCGATATTTGCTGAAGCGATACCCATTTGAGAGACCTGCCTGGCGATTAGCGTGTCGTTTGAGGACAAGTATGAAACAAAAGTTGGCTTATAATTTTTCAACGTTAATCAAGGGAAAGAGACTATATACTTACCAGGAACAGCTACAATGGCGAGTGCAGGGTAGTAAACCAGTTGTAAATTCTTTAGCACTCGCTCGATTCGAAGATTCAAATCACAGGAATAGTACTTCGCAATTCCCGCGGTATTCAGGGCTTGATTTCGCATTTTATGATCCATTGCTGGGATACTGCAGGTACCGGTTCCCGATCCAGCCTCCGTCCTCTCTCTATCCAGATCCCGCTGGTCTCTGATCGAAGAGAGTAGCGGCACTCACTGAAACTGTCGTGGTAGTGGATACATATTAATAGAACAGGTAACGAGCAGCCCCAGCTCCGCTGTGACGTCGACAATCCCAACGGACTATCCCTTAATTAAGTTCTACGGAGTGACAGGTGCAGTTAACCCTTTATTTGCAGTCCTTCAGCGAAGCAATACATACGCAGACTGGAAGTGTATCCAATATTCACAGCAAATGGCTGACACGGATGTCAGCCGAGTCTGTAAACAGACACAAAATTGAGACTCGCAGCCAGACGCTGACATACAACAAGTCTGTAAATGAAGGTACACACAGCAAATGAATAAAATCAATAAAGATAATATAAACAGATAAAATAATTATTGCATATGTAGTTTCATCAGCAGGAGGATGGAAGGGTCAACTGCAGAAGCCATCGCCTGAATGGACCGTCAAGCAGGTGATCTCCAGGCTTCTGCTCGCCGAGGCGTCAGCTCAGGGAGGCTTCAGTCAAAGGAGGCAAAATAAAGAAAAAGCACTTGTCTAAGACTTTCTTTTTCCGTCCATTCTTCATATCTGATCAGATGGAATGACTGACATGCCAGGCAGGATAGATGAATGCTCCTCTTGCGGGATCTGGGAAGTACTGGAGATCTCCAGTGGCCCTGATAATTACAACTGCGAGAGCTGCCTTCATCTGGAATTTCTAACAATCGGCGCTCAGGGTGTGGAGCTGGAACTGGACGAGCTCGGATCATTCGGGAGGCAGAAATGAGAGACAAGTCATAGCGGAAAATTTTACACCGAGGGCACAGCGGACAGGAGACTGTGTGACAGTCAGGAAAGCGAAACGTCTGAAGGGGCCAGGGCACAACTCCCATGTGGCAAATTCCTGCACATTTTGCACACCATTGCAGAGTTTGGGGGGCGGGAGAATCACCGAAATGTGTTCAGTCACAGTGTTCGGGTCTCATGCAGTCAGTTTGACTCTGTGAGTCAGAAGTGAAGTGGGTGTTGAGCGGTGTCTGTGTGTCTGGCTTGGCGGGGGGATGGCGGCCAGGGCACAGCTCCCATGTGGCAATCTGAACTAGGTGTGTGAACAGCTCGAAATCGTGGCCCATTGTGTTACCAGTGACAGAGGTACGATGAGTGACGAAGTACTGCAATGCCATTTCCGGGAGTTAAGAGCGAAGTTAAAAGGCAGGACCCTCCTGGACTTGTTGTCCATGCTACGTGCCTGTAAGGCCGGAAGCAGGAAGAGTATGCAGATTACTAGTTTGATAAAGAGTTCTATTATAACCCTGACGCCTGGAAATGGATTCTGAAGTCGGGTTCTCAGTAATATTAAGCGGAATGTTAACTGTTAAAGCTAATCAAATGGCTTCTTGCTAGTGTTATAATGAAATGGCTTCTCTGTAATATTATCCGACGAGGTGTGTGGTTCTCTGTAGCTGCGATGTTTTGGTTATAACTACAGATAACGGGGAACTTTTTGGCATGATGCGAACCGAGAGAGTGTTTGCGGGCTTCTCGACGAGGCGAGTGAAAACGAAGGGCGAGTCCGGGACCGTTCGGCGATCCCAAGATGGCGGATACCGGAATTCGACGGTTCGCAGTGTTGTCGGAGGTTCCGAGGTCGTTTATGGACGAACGAGGAAGGGGTAAGATCCAACAAATTAGTTTATGTACAAAACTGATAAATATATTGAGCGGCGCCTTTGTTTTATTTGTTTCACTAAAGCACACCACCAAATAAGTTTAAAAGTGTAATTATTTAATCATACATTGAATACTGTCAGATATTATACGTCCTGGGCTTGTACCTGGCTGCATTACACAGCATCTGTGCAAACATGACGACATAGTTTGACAGGGCCTCGTGTCGTTTCCCCAGACGGACGTGAGTTGATAGAGCCAGTCTTACATTTGTGGGGTCTCGTCCGGCTGTGTGATCACCTTATTTAAAGTTGTGTTGTTATGGCGGCAGCCGCGTTCGAGCATTGGAGTGCGACGTCATGTTTGCCACTGAGCAATTTGTGAGTATTGAGTTGAGTAGAGGCTCGTACCCTGGATGAAGTGTTCCTTCGACGTCTGAGTTTGGTTCAAGCTGATGGCAAAATTGAAATGGTATCTCGAAAGATTGACTTTGAAACGGAACAGACCTAGTGCTCGTGCAGACAAGCATGGACGAACGAGGGCGGAGTTGTCAGAGTTTATTGGTTTCCCGGAGTGGCCGGACTATGGCGTCTGCAAACTAACAGGAGGGAAGTGTGGAAGGTCAGCGAGCTGGGTTGCCAGAGGATGAGGGCGAAGATCTTAGGGAACGAATTCTCTCGTTACTGAGGGTGGAGTGGAAAGAGTGGTCCGATTTGGAAAACTTGTTTGTTTCCCGTCCCCCAGCGAAAGGTGAGAGTTCCGACTTGGCACCTGCCATTACCTCCCTGGCGAGAAAGGCAAGGGGCCCCGCCAGAAGATAAGAATTTTCTCTGGGATAACGCCCAGCCACGAAAGTGAAGAGGATTATGAGACATGGGTAGAACAAACTTCGCAGATGTTAAGTGAGAGAGGCAGTGCCCGGATGATGAAAAGCGACAGAGATTATTTGAAAGTTTGCCGGGAGTGGCGGCGGAGGTTGTTCGAGGCGTGAAGGATAACCGGACCTTTGTCTCTAACGCTGAGTATTTGGAGGCATTGGAGAGTGCTTTTGTGTTGACAGGGAGCTCCTAGGGGACAAAGCAGAGGGCTGCGAGCTGCGGGGGGTCCGCAAGAGCAGGGGCGGCCGGATGTGTGTGCGATAACTGTGGGGAAGAAGACCACTTCCGGCAGTAATGTGAGTGGTAGGAAGCCCCTCGGAGGGCTCGTCCCTGGGTATACAAGCAGGGCGATGTGTCGGGAAACGTAGAGGAGACTCAATGAGGGAACGGCCTGGGGTCTCTGTGGGAGCACGTTCCCAGCAATTTATCAAAGAAACCACGAACGCAAAAGAGCCGATTCCGGAGGGATCAGTGCGACCCGCTCTGTGTATCGCTACAGAGTCTATGCTGTAAACATACTCGACACCGGCTCGCAGGTCACGTTACTATACCGTTTGCTTTACAATCAGTATCTTAAGCTTTTGCGCTTGACCCTATTCAGTGCGGTGAAGATTTGGGGCATCATTGCTGCTGATTATCCGAAAGATGTGTACTTGTCAGTGAGACTGGAGTTTTCAGAAGCTGATGTGGTAGTCTCTGAAGCCCCGAAGACGTTACAGCCGGTTTAGAACCATAGAACCATAGAACATTACAGCACAGAAACAGACCTTCTGGTCCGTCCTGGCTTTGCCGAAACATTTTTCTGCATAGTCCCAGTGACCTGCTTCTGGCCCATATCCCTTCTAACCCCTCCCATCCACATATCTGTCCAAGTACTTCTTAAATGTCAGAAGTGAGTCCGCATTCACCACCTCCTCTGGCAGTTCATTCCACTCTCCTCACACTCTCTGCGTGAAAAGCAGCCCCCACCCCCGCCAATGTTCCCTTTAATCTTTTCTCCTTTCACCCTTAAACCATGACCTCTGTTTTCTTTTCTCCCCTGGCATCAGTAGAAAAAACCTTCTTGCATTCACTCTATACCCATCATAATTTTATATAGCTCTATCAAATCTCCCCTCATTCGTCTACGCTCCAGGGAATAAATTCCAAAACTATTCCACTTTTTTTAATAACTCTGTTCCTCACGTCCCGGCAACATCCTTGTATACCTTCTCTGCACTCGTTCAACCTTATTAATATCCGTCCTGTAATTAGGTGACCAGAACTGCACACAACACTCTAAATTCGCTCACAATTGTCTTATACATCCTCACCAGTAAATTCCAACTCTAATACTCAATACTTTGATTTATAAAGGCAAATGTATCAAAAATTCTCTTTGCAACCCTATCGACCTGTGCCGCCACTTTTAGGGAATTATGTATCTGTACTCCCAGATCCCTCTGATCTTCTGCACTCCTCAGTGCCCTACCATTTATCTTGTATGTTCTAACTTGGTTTGACCTTTCGAAGTGCAATATCTCACACGTCCGTATTAAACTCCATGTGCCATTTTTCTGCCCATTCTTCCAACTGGTCCAAATCCCTCTGTAAGCTTTGAAAACATTCCTCACTATTCACTACCCCTCCAGTCTTTGTATCATCAGCAAATTTGCTGATCCATTTTGCCACATTGTAATCCAGATCATTGATATAGGTGACAAATAACAATGACCCAACACTGATCCCTTTGGCTCACCACTAGTCACAGGCTTCCATTCAGAGTAGCAATCCTCCACTACCACTCTCTGGCTTCTTGCATTGATCCAATGACTAATCCAATTTGCTACCTCTCCATGTATACCTAGAGACTGTATAGTCCAAACTAACCTCCCATGCGGAACCTTGTCAAAGGTCTTACTGAAATCCATGTATAAAACTTCCACTGCCTTCCCTTCATCCACTTGCCTGGTAACTTCCTCGAAAAATTCTAATAGATTGGTCAAACATGACCTACCACGCACGAAGTAGTGAGGATTTGTTCTGATAAGTCCCTGTCTATTCAAATACATGTAGATCCTATCTCTTAGTTTTCCTTCCAATAATTTACTTACTACCGATGTCAAACCTACCGGCCTATAATTCTCCAGCCCACTTTTTGATCCTTTTGTAAACAAAGGAACTACATGAGCTATCCACCACTCCTCCGGCACCTGACCCGTGAATATCGACATTTTAAATTTTTCTGGCAGGACCCCAGCAATTTCAAAACTCTGATTTGCCTCAAGACAGCACGCTGCTCATCCTCTTTAATCTGTATAAGTTCCATGACCTCCCTAAATGTTTGCCTTGTATCCATAATCGCCATTCCAGTTTCCATTCCAGTTTCTTTTGGTTCCATACATAGCTGACCATTCTGATCTTCAAGAGGACAAGTTTTATGGATTACTATCCTTTGCTCTTAACATACCTGTAGAAGTTCGTAGGATTTTCTTTCACCATGACTGCCAAAGCAACATCATGTCTTCTTTTAGCCCACTTGATTTCTTTCTTAAATATTGGATGGTCTATGATACAACCCTATTAATGTATTTAGACCTTTCCTATTTCTCAGCTCCACCCACATGGCCTCAGTAGACATGCCCTCTAATCTGTCTTATCGAAGCACTGCTGTAATATTTTCCCTGAGCAGCACAGCCACCAGCCCACCCTTCATACTGAAGAACAGTCCCCGTCCAACCTCCGGGTTTGCATCGCTGTTTAAGTCCGGGTAAAGTATTCTCCGTTCCCCCAAACAACTCAGATTGAGATGGCTCGATTCCAAAACAAACCCCGTCGGTTTTGCTGCTGAGTTATATATATAGATTCTATATACCACGAGATAAATGTCCTTGGTAGGATACTCAATAAATTCTGAATGGAATAACAATCATGACAGAATCGATGACAGACGGCAACCACAGAGGCGTTCAGCGGGAAGGAGTAAGAAGACCAGTCTCTTCTGAGCTCTCTCTTTAACAAGACGCTTTCGGATTGAAATGGCGCTTACTGTAAGTTTTTCCCGGCTTCATGTCCGATATATTATCCTTCTTAACCACATTCTCTTGCCCTCTACCGGAACTATTGAAACCTTCTGTAATCAAGGGATGATCAACATTTGCTATAACATACGGACCTTCCAACCTCTGCTTGAAACATAACGACACGCAGACTGATTTCAATTGATTTCAGCGGTTACATTCTGTGTAACAGTATAACCCGGCATTTAGATATATTTTCTGTGAACAATATCTTTAGAAAACGTAATATCCTGGGTGAGTGGCCTGCAAAATAGAGAGAGAGAGGATTTCACACCGTTGAACCGATTGTCAATTACCAGGAAGAAGTATCTGCATCGTGATAAACAGCGAAGTCAATGATGAGCCACTGGTTATGAAAGAACACGATGGTTTAAGTACTGGGGAGAGTGAAAGTGTTCCTGTCTAATTTCCCTGTCCTTTCAGGACCTAAAGAAGTAAGGGTGCAGCTCAGCGGGACGTTGCTGAATTTTTGGCCAGTTCTTTTTTTTTTCTTTTAAACAAGGATTTCATTGAATTGAATTGGATGACTTTTAGTGTCATTATACATATGTACCATGAAACCCTGCTTGGCTTCCTGTCAGACAATGAAACAAAAAACGTTAGTTTAAAAACAGCACAGTGATAGAACACAGTATTAAATAGATTAGCGGGAAGTAAGTTCCAGCAGCACCAGAATATCACTGTAAAGCACATGCTGAATTCAGGTTTAGGAGCAGTTGTGACATCACAAGCATCAGGTTCATGAACAGGAATGGCGAGCTTCACTCACCACTACAGTGAAACAACCTGAACCAAACACCCTTATTGCTAAATGACTTGGAGCTTGGAGTATTCAAGAGATGTTTAATGTTTTAGCGTTCTGGAGATTTTCAAACATATTTTATTTGTATGTCTATTGTTTAATGAGGTTCTGTAATGACTGGTAGGATAGTCGTTGTAAATATTAGCTTTGGGACATTATTAACCCTGCTCATGTGCCATCCTCTGCCACTTTCCCCTTTTAATTCAGCATATGTTTGCGTATTCCAAGCATTGATTTCTGTATGTTATTTGAGTTCGTAATGGCTTTATTTATTGAATAATTTGCTGTTCTTTGTCTAGCATCTGTTGTTATTATCCGGACGGTTATGATCTATTCTCCTGTCAGGAATCACTGATCAGTTGTCAGATAATTTGTAGGAATCTGATTATTGTATTTAAATTAAGTTACTGTGTCTTTTCTGTTTCTCAGCATCTATCGATACCTCATGTCCAGACACGACCAATCACGCTCATTTCTCTTCTGCTCGGAACTTTCAGAATTTATTGTTGGTACTTATTATTATGGCCTCCGGAGATGTCCATAAACATTACTGCGGAAGTCATTTTCTGATTGGACTCCGGTGATGACTGGAGTTCCGTAGGAACCGTTGTTGGGACCGCTTCTTATCGGGTTTTGCGTCAATAATTCGGGTGAACAGTTTTCTTTTCTTGGCTTTCTGGCAGGGTTTAGCGATCATGCGAACTTAGATGGAAGGACGGATAGAGTTGAGGATGTACGGTTCTTGCAGAAGGAGTGAGACAGGCTGGACAGTCAATAGATAATTGGCAGCAGGGATGTAATGCAGGGAAGTGCCTAGTCTTACATGTTGGCACAGGGAATATAGGCCTGGATTATTTCAAAAATGGGAAAAAAAACCAAACAGCTGAATTTAAAAGATCGGAGTTGCCGAGCCACAGGAGAAGCTGCAGACAGAGTCTGTGGTGAGGAAGACAAATACATGTAACAAACTAATTTTAAGAGGACTGCTATTTAAAAACAACTCTTTCGCCATGTAATAAACTGTACCCTCTCTGTAGAGGCCGGGACTATTTTAACAATGAGGAGAACATTGAAACAAGCAGAGTGCAGAGCCTTTTGGGAAGATTCCATACAGGGAAATTTGCAGAATGTTGAGGAAGCCAAATGCAATGTTATTGTAACATTGGGCTCTCTCAACCGACGTTGATCTTGGGGAAACTGCATTAGTCCATGCCAAACTGTGTACTCATGTTTGCGTAGAAGCTGTGTAATGCACTCTGGTGCAAGCCCACAACGTAAAAAATCAGAGACTGCACAATGATTACACATAATAACTCTTATTTGGTGGTGTGGTTAATAGAAGCAAATAAAGCAAACGCTCACGCCTCCCATGCTCGCCGATAAATGATCTCCGAACCTCCGACAACCTCCGAAATGTCGAAATCCGGTATCCACCATCCTGGGATCGCCGAACGCTACCGCAATCGTCCTTGTTCTTCACTCGCCTCGCCGAAATGACCGCGAACTCTCTCTCAGTTCCCACCATACAAGATAGCATAACAGGTCCCTCATTGGTTAGTTCCCCGTTATCTGCAGTTATAAAACAAACATCACAGCTACAGAAACCATTTCCTCATCAGATAATATTACAGAGAAGCCACTTGATTACAACACTACAGGGAAGCCATTTTATTAGCCTTAACATTTGATATTACAGTCAATATTACTGAGAACCATAGATTAACATCCATTTCCAAAAGACGGGGATATAAAAGCAGCTTCCGAGAACCTGTCGATCTGTATATTCTTCCTGGTTGTGGCCTCATAAGCCCGTACCACTGGCAGCAAATGCTGGAGGTCCTGTGTTGTAATTTCACTCTTAACTCCCGGAACTGGTAGTGCAGTAATTCCTCACTCAACGTACCCATGTCATTGGTACCTCAGTGGCCAACGATGTTGAGCTGTTAACTCTGCCAGGTAAGAATCCTGAGGACTCGATCCGAGATATCCCTGATGTTGTCGCCTACAGAACCACCTGTCCGCACCACTAACGAATATCCTATCACCACAGCGTCTTTCACACTTCCGCGTCTTCCCGAACACCATATACACAGACACCACTCAAAACCCACTGCTCTTCTCAGTCACAGAAGCAAAATAACTGCTTGAGAGACGACCACTGTGACTGAACACTGCTAGTGGATATTGCCGCGCCCCCCAAACTTCCAAATGTTGAGGCAGATGGCCACGGGGAACTCTGCTCTGGCCCCTTCAGCCGTTTCTCATTCCAGACCGTTACGCCGTCTCTTGTGCCCTGAGCCCTGGGTGTAACTCCCTCTCTGTAGGTCTTGTTCACCACCACTTCAGTCTCCCGAATGATCCGTAGTTCATCCAGTTCCAGCTCCATCTCCGTAACGTGAACGGTCAGAAGTTGCAGCTGAACGTCGCTAAGACAGCAGTCGTCGTCAGGGTGACTGAGTTCTCTATGCCTTCTCAGATCCTGCAAGAGGAGCTTTCAACTATCCTGCCTGGCTTCTCTGTTATCCTACATGATCAGATATAATGAAGGGAAGGAGAAAAAAAAAGACATTTCGCCAAGTGTGTTTCTTTTCTTTGTCTACCTTGTCAGAAGCCTCCCTGTGCTGACGCCTCGGCGAGCAGAAACCTGAAGATCACCTGCTTGATGGCTACTGCATTTGCCCCTGCTTTCCTCTTGATGATCAGTGACAAACGCCGCCTGGTCGCTGGCCAACGCTGTTTTCACTGTAAGGATCACCTGTCGCTTTTTATACCCGTGCTGAGTGAAGTCCTGTCCTCCTAAATCACCCGACGTCCAGAGATGCCTCCAGTCAAAACTCATTTTTTTTGAAAATCATTATTTTGGGATTATCTAAAGCGACGCCATTTTCAAACTACCTATGCAATTATATTTTTATATCTGTTTATATCATCATTATTGTTTGCTTTATTTATTTTTGTTATTTTCTTCGTGTAACTTCATTTCCAGACTTGTCGTATTTCAGTGTCTAACTGCGTGCGAATAATCTTCTCAAATTTGTGTCTATTTACAGAAACGGCACATATCCGTGGACAGCTGACTGACAGGGATTATTGGACACACTTGCAATCTGCTTTTGTATCGCTTCTCTGTCGGTCTGCAAATAAAGGGTTAACTGCAGCTGTCATTCCGTAGAAACTAGTTCAAGAAGTGTCCGTGGAGATTGTCGACGTCACAGCGGAGGTGTGGCTGCTGGTTGCCTGGTCTATTAATATGCTTGGTATCCCTCACGACGACAGTTTCAGTGAGAGCCGCCAGTCTGCGCTATCAGAGACAAGCGGCTGTATTCAGAGAAAAGACAGAGGCTGGATCGGGAACAGGAGTCTGGACTATCCCGGCAATGGATCATAATCTACAAAATACATCGCGCAATGCTGTGGCAATTGCGAAGAATGTTTTCTGGACGAATCAATATTTCGTTAATTTGCTGGCGTGGGGCTATGGATTCCCGGCGCTTGTGACATTCGAAGACGTTTACTACACTGTATTCGCTATTGTAGCTCTTCCTGGTAAGAGTCTCGTCTCCTCCTCATGATTTTGTTGAAAAATATATGTCAGCTTCTGTTCCATCCCCGTCCTCTAACGGCTCGCGAATTGTAAGTCAGGTCTTTCCAACCGGTATCGCTTCAGCAAACATGGTCTGAGTGTATTTGATAAGGTACCCCATGCAAGGCATATTGAGCAAGTAAGCAGGATGCTATCCAAAGGGACTTTGTTTTGTATCTACAGTACTCGCTTCCCACTGAAGGCAAAGAGTGGATGTAGACGTGTCATATTCTGCCAGGAGTTCGGTGACCAGTCGTGTGCCTCAGTGATCATTGAGCTAACCTTACTCTTCCTGATTTTTATAAAAAGGCCTGGATGAGTAAGTGGAGGGATAGGTTAGTAAATTTGCTGGTGACACAAAGGTTGGACCTATTGTGGATAGTGTGGAAGGCTGTCAGATATTACAGCGAGACATTGATAAGATGCAATACTGGCAGACAAGTGACAGATAGAGTTCAACGCAGATTAGTCCAACGTGGCTCACTTTGGTAGATCAAACATAATGGCCGAATATAGTATTAGTGGTAAGACTCTTGGCAGTGTTGAGGATCAGAGGGATCTTGGGGTCCGATTCCATAGGGCGCTCAAAGCAGCTGCGCAGTTTGATTTTGTGATTGAGAAGGCGTATGGCCGCCATTAATAGTGGAATTGAATTTTGAAGCCGAGAGGGTATGTTGCAGAGATATAGGGCAATGAATTGACCCAAAGCGGAGTACTCTGCTCAGTTCTGGTCGCCCCTCTACAGGAAGGATCTGGAAACCATAGTAAAGGTGCAAAAATATATACTGGATGAATTGGGGATCATGCCTTATGAAATCAGGTTGTGTGAACACGGCCTATTCTCCTCGAAGCGACGAAGGATGAGAGATGACCTGATAGAGGTGTATCAGATGATGAGAGGTATTAATCGTGTGGATAGTCAGAGATTTTCTCCAAGTGCTGAAATGGTTGCCATAAGAGGACACAGGTTTAACCTGCTGGGATGCAGGGACAGAGGAGATGTCATGGGGAAATATTTTATGTAGGGAGTCGTGAGTGTGTTGAATGTTCTACTGGCAACAGTGGTGGAGGCGGATACGAGAGGTTCTTTTAAGAGACTTTTGGAGAGGTAATTGTAGGGTAGGTCAATAGAGGGCTGTGGGTATGTCTAGTTATTACTACGGTTGGGACCTGTTCGGCTCAACCTTGTGGGCCGAAGGACCTGCATTGTGCTGTTGGTTTTCTATGTTTCTAGATAAGCCATCATCACTTTATTGCCTGATCATGCCAGTCTGTACAGATAGACTATTCCTGCTGCTATTGCTAATGATCGTGCCACTCCCCAATCAGCCCCTCCAACTAGTGTCCACCTCCAATCCCTCTCGCACTAGACAATCTCCAATCTATATCTCACTCACCATTTTGAATTTACAATACGTCTGTCTCTCAAAAGAAAATTTCTAACTGGCAGATGGAGTTTAAATCAGATAGGTGTGAGGCAGTTGGAGTTTAACTCATAAAAGTGAGGTGGTTCTTTTTGGTAAATCAACTACGACGTCAGAATATAGTATTAATGGTCAGACTCTTGGCAGTGTGGAGGATCAGAGGGATCTTGGGTTCGGAGTCCATAGCACGCTCAAATCAGCTGCGCAGGTTGACTCTGCGGTTCAGAAGGTGTACGGTGAATGGGCCTTCATCAATCGTGGGATCGAGTTTAGGAGCCCGGAGGTAATGTTGCAGCTATATGGGACCCTGGTCAGACCCCATTTGGAATAGTGTGCTCAGTTCTGGTCGCCTCACTACAGGAATGACGTGGAGGCCACAGAAAGGGTGCAGAGGAGATTTACAAGGATGTTGCCTGGATTGGGGAACATGCCTTACGAAATCAGGTGGCGTGAACACGGCCTATTCTCCTCGAAGCGACGAAGGATGAGAGGTGACCTGATGGAGGTGAGTCAGATGATGAGAGTTATTCATCGTGTCGATAGTCAGAGGTTTTCTCCAAGTGCTGAAATGGCTGCCATCAGTGGTCACAGGTTTAACCTGCTGGGATGGAGGTACAGAGAAAATGTCATGGGGGATTCGTTTATGCAGAGAGTCGTTAGTGTGTTGAATGTTCTGCTGGCATCGGTGGTGTGGGCGGATACGAGAGGGTCTTTTAAGAGACTTTTGGAGAGGTACTTGGAGCGTAGGAAAATAGAGGGCTGTGGGTAAGCCTATCGTTCCTAAGGTTGGGACATGTTCGACACAAATTTGTGGGCGGAAGGTCCTGCATTCTGCTGTTGGATTTCTATGTTTCTAGATCAGCCATGATCACTTTCGTTGCCAAATCATGCCAATCCGGACAGACGGACTACTCCTGCTCCTATTGCTAATGTTCTTATGTTCTCATTTTCCGTCGTGTTTACCGTTGAGCGGACTTGAATTTATATCACCGTAAAACATGGCATCCGTTTATTATTCTCTTAACACCTCCCGGTGTCCACTCCATATTCTGACGTCAAAGATCGGAATATATTTCAGGTATCCACTAATACCCCTGATTAGTCCACGGGGCACGGCAGCTGAATTCAGCCATTCGAACACCGAGCCTTCTCCATCATAGCTGATTTATCATCCCACTGAACCACATTCCGGCGACCACTCCCCGTATCCATTGACACCCCGACGATTCAAGAGCCTATCACTCTCCGCTGCAAACGAACTGGCAACCATAGCAGTCTGTGGCGAGAAATTCCACACATTTAGCAGCCTTCGAGTAACGAAATTGCTCCCCATCTCTGTTCCAACGAGATTGTGTTACTTTTGTGAAAACTCGTTCTCAGAAGCTACCTATCCACGTCCACAATATCTCGGACGTTCACAATTCGATAGGTTTCACTGAGAATCCCCTCAATATTCTGAACATCAGCAGGTCCATAATACTCACTGCCGAATTAGCAATGGCTCCCATATTCGTCTGTGTTCTCGGAAGTGTTGTCGATTAAAATAATAGTTTATAGGGAATGTTTTCACCAAAATGTATGTTAATGGGCTTTATTTCTCTCCGCACAGTGAACCTGGTGACATTCGTTATCCTGTCGCGGGGAAAGTGCGGTCTCTCCAAAGGCGTCACAACGTACCTGGTTGCCATGGTAGCAGCGGATCAGTTGGTCGTTCTCTTCGATCTGGTATTGAGCAAGATTCCGATGACTCTCATTCCAGGAGAGGTTTTCCTCTGGTCCCGTCGTGTTCCTGTGTGTAATATTCACGCCGTCGTGTTCTACGCCGCCACGGGCTGTTCTGTGTGGTTCACCGTCGCTTTCACCTTTGATCGATTTGTCGCCATTTGTTTACAGAAGCTGAAACGAAAGTACTGCACCGGGAGAGCGGCGGCTCTGGTTCTGGGGACAGTGACTGTGCTGAGCTGCATAAAAAACATTTTTTGGTACTTTTTGCTGGATGGGTCATATTCGATATTCAGAACGTCCGTGTTGTGTTATAGCAGTAAACGCTTATTTTCCCCACCGAAGCTCGCAACATTCTTTGTGATTCATTTCGTCCTCACCCCAATATTACCCTTTTTCCTGATTCTGCTGCTCAACAGTTTAACCATCAGTCACGTCTTCGTGGCCAGCCGAGCCCGGAGGAGACTCCGTGGTTCGCGCGATGGCGAACCGCGGGCCGACCCGGAGATGAAGAACCGCAGACAATCTCTGCTGTTACTGCTGGTGATGTCGGGGAATTTTATCCTGCTGTGGGCACTGCTGACGGTGTCTTCCGTCTGGGAGAGTCTCAGTGTTTCCGTTCCCTTGAATCCCCCGAAGTCTCTTCGGGATCTGGGCTACATGCTGCGAACGCTGAGCTGCTGCACCAACACAGCCCTTTACGCCGTGGTCCAGGCGAGGTTCAGGGTTCAGCTGAAGGAGACGGTGACATTTCCCTTCCGTCTAATGACAAATTTCACTCGGCGTTGTCAGGAGAGCATTAATCCTCAGTGACGCCCCAAAATATCCTATTCCGCCAGTGGCATGTGCAATTCCATTGGCGCTGCGGACGTCCCTGTATATCTCCCGCCCTCCACCCCTTTATGCACCAACAGGATTTGAGAGTATCCCCTTTCTGCCTCCAATCTGCCTCTTCCAGTTTACTTACTTCACGAGTTCCCTGAAATGTCCACCTCAGTACCACCAAGTGGGTTGCTCTACCCTTATTTGCATGAGAAGCTTTGCCATCACCATCGCAATACGACCGTTGTGCCCTGCTTGTGTTCCGTGCGAATCCCCGCCCGAGCATACCCGATGTTGCTCCATCTCTTTCCTCTGTCGATGACTATTGTTTCAAAGAGCCCCTGCCTTGGAACCGTCCAGGAAGACTGGTTACCGTGGACAGGCTGCAAGTCTCCTCTTATGGAACGGAGTTCTTTAGAGTTCTGTGTGCCACCTCGAGAATAATTTACTTACTTGCACTCGTAAAACGACTCATCCAGTCGTCCGTCCCTAGCAACAATTCCCATCGGAAAGCCTCTGGAATTTAAAAAAATTCTTGGCCACTTTGTGTTGTGGTGGTCCTATCTGCCGAATTGGATTCAGTGCATTCGGTAGGTGGGGAAGCTGATTGCTGAGGAAAGGGCACATGATGTCTATTTATTGTGTGTTTCCCTCGCAGCTTGGTCTTTCTCCTTCTCTGGTTGATTTTAAGCCGTTCGACTAATTTTCCGCCGCTGTCGTAAAGTGTGACCACCTGTGTGTCCTCGTCCTTCTCCTGATTCCTCCCACAGAGCAGAGACCTATGTATTGATAGGTCAATCGGTCATTGGAAATTGTCTCATTAGCAGTATCGCTCCGTCCGTGAAGCATTGCGCCAGGCAAGGCCGAACGTTGGAATTAAACTGGAAGTAATTAATTTGAAAATGACCCGTTCCGGTAGGCTAAGACTTGGGACTGAGTGGCATTTTATAATATGGCTTCAAATAGAATACAGAGGGCAGTGGTGGAGGACAGCCATTCTGCATGTGACAATTATTGGAAATGTTCTGGCATTTGACTTGTATGAAAATGGGCTTGTCTCATAATACTCTTGCAGACGACACAAATATGATGGAATTGTCGATGTCGAAGGAGCCTGCTTAAAGCCCAGTTGGAAATGCGGCCGGAATAAAAATGACAACTCTGTCATAGTAATAGGACAGTTCAGTCTCGAACGATAGAGAAATACTAGCATAGGAAATATCTTTAGGAATATGGAGAAAATGGAGAGAACAAAAAAAGGTTTATAATGAGGTATTATAAGAATGTTTGGCTTGGGCAAAACATCTGCGCGTGGGGAAGTAATTCAGTAACTCTGTTGTTCAATTCATCAATCTGTAAAAATAGAAATTAAAAAAAAAATCAAATAGATTTGTATGCCGCCAGCCGGTGGAAGATTGTGATGCAGAGATTTTATGTGGTAACCCAGGAATCGCATTTTAATCACAACGCATAAAGAAAAGTCCATAATTAATGACCGACAGTGAGTCCTTCCCCGGGTTACTGAGACAGACATATGCCCGTGAGGAAAACGGAAGGATATGCTCATTTTACAAGCTGAAAAGTTTAGTTAGCCATTATCGAGGCATAGAGAATCTGCAACACCATACAGGAACTTCGGACCATAATGCTGTTCCGAGAGTTGACTTACTTTATAAATTATCTCCTGTTACCGGTTGGCCTCTTCTTTTTAAGCTCCATATGCTTCTCCAGGAGTCTCTTAAAAGACCCTATCGTACCCACCTTCACAACCGTCACCGGCAGCCCATTCAACGCACTCGCCAATCTTCGCGTATAAAACGTAACCTGACACCTCCTCTGTACCTCCTTCCAGCAGCTTAAAGCAGTACCCTCTCATGACAGCCATTTCAACCCTGGGATAAAGCCTCTGACTATCCAGATGGTCAATGCCTCTCATCATCCGTCGCTCCAAGGAGAACAGGCCTTTTCAGGAATGGCCCACTCCCCAATCCAGGCAGCATACTTGTAAATCTGTTCTAATTCCTTTCTATGATTTCCTCATCCTTCCTCTAGTGGGGCGAGCAGAAATGACCTAGATTCTGCATTAATATTTGACCTATCAAAATGAACCACTCCACATTTATCTGGGTTGAAATCTATCTGCCAATTTTCTGCCCAGCCCTCCACACTCTCCACAACAACTCCGAACATTGTGTCATCACCAAATTAACTAACTTATCCCTGCACTTCCCCATTCAGTTCATTCATAAAAATCACGAAGAGTAAGAGTCCCATAACAGACGCTGAGACACAATACTGGTCACCAACCAGCGTGCAGAATCTGGCCCGTCTACAACGACTATTTGCTTTCTGTGCGGAAGCCACCACTGGATCCACAAAGCAATACCCTCTTGAATCACAAGCCTCCTTACTTTCCAATAAGGCTTGCATGGTGCACTTTATTAAAAGCCTTGCTGAAATCCATATACACTACATCTGCTACACCTCTTTCGCCTACATGTACAGTCACATCCTTCAAACATTCAATCAGTCTCGTAAGACACGCCCTGCCATCGACAAGGCCATGCAGAATTGTCACTAACTTCCTGAGCTATCGCTACTCTCTTTCCTGAATAAAGGAAGAACATCTGCAAACCGCCAATCCTCCGGAACCTCTCCCTTCCCAGCTGATGATGCAGATATCATCCGCTGCGGCTCAGCAATCTTCTCTCTCGCTTCCCACAGTTGCCTGGCTAATTGAATGATTAGTATTTTGCGAGTATCCAGAATTTCCTGGAAAACTTGGACAAATCTCTCTCTTTCAATGCACTGGGCAGAAGACCATAACTGATTTTGTCAGCCCTGTTATCGATAAAACAGTGCACAGGAGCAGAAACACCTTGGGCCCACCCTATCACAGGAGCAGCCTTCCCCAGCACTGAGCACATTTTTAAGAATGATCGATCATCAAGGACCCCCACCATCCAGGACCTGCGCCCTTCCCTGTATTGCCATCGGGAAAGAAGAGAAGGGAGCCGCACTGCCCACACTACAGCTTCCCAAACAGTTGTTACCCTACAACCATCGGGATCAAGAACCAGCCTGGATCAATTCACTATTCTCAAATCAGAAATGATTCCACAAGTTTTGGAATCACTTTCAAGAACTCTGCATTATTTTCCCATTGTTATTTATTTTTATTTGCCCATCAATCCATCTCTCTATCAACCCATCCGTTCATTGGTTATACGTTAATCTAATTATTTCTTGTTTGTCCAGTGAGTCATCTATGGCACATTGGCTATTTGCATAGTCTAAATGTCTTCATGGTACTTCAATCTTTCAGTTGCATTCTTCTGTTCATCTCTGCATGCCAGCAAGAAAAGAAAACTCAACGTAGTGTGTATTGACATAACATAGTTCGATAATAAAATTGGTTTTACATAGACGTTACCACATGATTATTGACCCCACTGAGAGATGACTGGAGAGTTCAGAATCCTCTGTTGACGTTGTTGATAGAGTGTGGCATTGCTACAATAATTGATAGAACGCAGTGCAATGGGAAGATCACGTGCTCGAAGGAAATCGTTGATGTATGTTTGGGCTCGGTGGCAGGAATCTAGAGATTTGTAGGCTGTGCTCCTTAATTGCACCGCCGACAAGTAATTTGCAGAAGGGTTCCAGTCAGTTATAAAGGCAAAAGAGTCCGGAAAAAAGTAAAACAGCAGTAAAAAAGGTAGATGTGAATATAATATTTAGATAGTCCATAAAAACATCAAACATAGAACCATAGAACACTACAGCACAGTATAGGCCCTGCAACCCTCCATGTTGGGCCGACCCATATAATTCTTCAAAAAAAAAGGACTAAACCCACACTACCCTGTAGCCCTGCATTTTTCTTTCATCCGTGTGCCTGTCCAAGAGGCTTTTAAATGCCCCTAATATTTTAGCCTCCACCACCATCCCTGGCAAGTCATTCCAGGCACTCACAACCCTCTGTGTAAAACAAGAATTTACCCCTGATGTCTCCCCTAAAATTCCCTCCCTTATTTCTGTACATATACCCTCTGGTGTTTGCTATTGGTACACTGGGAAACAGCTACTGACTAGCCAGGCCGCTTATGCCTCTCATGATCTTGTAGATCACTATCAGGTCCCCTCTCATTGTTCTACACTCCAAAGAGACTAGTCCCAGCTCTGCTGAACTTGCTTCATATGACTTGTTCTCCAAACCAGGCAACATCCGGGAAAATCTCCTCTGCACCCTCTCCATAGCTGCCTATAATGAGGTGACCAAACTTGAACACAATACTCTAACTGCGTCAAAGTTGTGAAACATAGGAGCGCAAGTAGGACACTGGGCTATCTAGTCTGCTCCGCCATTCTAGCATGGCTGTGATCGAACCCACTCAAACACATAGGCCTCCCTTCACGCCATATTATTTGATGGCCTGAACGATCAGGGAGGGTTCGAATTCCGCTTTAAATATCTACACGGACTTCGACTTCGCTGCAGTCTGCTCTAAACCATCCAGTGCTGGATTGCTCCCACCACAGAAAGCACTCTCTCCATATTCACTCTATCTGTTCCTTTCAACATTCCATAGGCTTCAAAGAGGTATTTCCGCGTTCGACTAAATTCCAGTGAGTTCAGGCCCAAAGGTGTCTAACGTGCCTCACATGTTAACTACATTCTCGGAATCATTATCTGGGCACTTTACAATGACAACCTATCCTTTCTCAGATATGGTCCAAGACTGGTGTCTTTGAAAATCTGTGCATCATCTCATTGTCTGTCTGCCATTCTTCTGTCCATGCCAGTATCAATCCTCTAACTCCATGGGATTTTATTTTGTAATATAGCCTCATTTGTGGTACCTTTTCAAATGCCTTCTGAAAATCCAAGTGAGTGATAGCCACTGCGTCTGTCCACCTCGTTTGTAACTTTCGCAACTAACTGTTTCAGATTTACATTCAGAAAAGCTATGATGACCTTTACTTATTTTGTCATTAGTCTCCAAGTACCTCTCAATCTCATCGTTAAGAATAGACTCCAACCCTTCCATAGTTCGATTCGGCTAAGATTAGGCCTATCATTTCCAGCCGTTTGCCTTCCTCCCTTCGTAAAGAGTGGAGTGACATTTGTAATCTTCCAGTCCAGCGGCACATGAGAGAATCAAGTCGTTCTTCAAAGAAGATGACCAATATATCCATGATCTCTGCAGGAACCTCTCACAGGAGTCTGGGATGCAATCCATCTGTCCCGTTGACCTATTCACCTTAGGACATTTGTGTTTGGCGAGCACTCTTTCAGTTGTAACAAAAAGGTTACGCTCTCCCGGTCCCTGACGCTCTCGGGACTCTGTCACTGATAGTGCCTGACACAGGAAACACATATGCAAAGATCCTGTTAGGTACAAGGGGCATTTCATCCCTCATTGCTATTTATAGTCGTAAATACAGTATATTCGTTTTCAATTGTTACATTTCCTGTGCCCCCAAGACTAGATATGAAAAATACATGGCGTTCTACCGACCAATGTAGCAATAATTTGATGGGGACCATTTTGGGAACAGTGCCATTAATCACAGAAGGGCTAATGTCGTTATAGTTTATGATCAGACTGGTCTTCACGGGGAGCGCTCATTCCGACAAATGCCAAATAATAAAGCTTTGGGCAGGAACTGGAAAAACTCAATTAATTATCACCGTCTGTTCAAAGTCCCCACATGACACGTGGATATCCTATAATATCGATCTCAGTAGTAGCATTTTTTTTCTGAGGATGGAGCAGGAGAAGGCGATGTTCGAGGGGCTCGATGTTTTGAATCATTTAGATATGGACTGAAGAAAATAAATCATGTTTAATGTTTATTCATCCCTTATCGAGACAGACATGCGGAAGCTATTGCACAAAGCGCGAATGTTGAAACAAGGGATATTGAGAAGGTATATGAGGCGCAAGTGGGGAGAGAGGAGAATGGTGGACGTTTTTATGAAGAAAGCAGTGGATCTTGAGACAAGAAACTCGGAAAATCCTTGATGATTATTTCACATCGGTTTTCACCACGAAAACGAAAACGTTGTAGGATAAGATCAGGAGGCGAAGGATTATATTGCAGGGTACGATGAGTTGAGACATTTCAGTAAACGCAATTCTGCATTTGGTCAGTATCCCGCTGCTCCAGAAACTGGCGTTTTTCTCCACCATCTAGCTGTCTCCACTGATCCTCCTTTCTGCTCTTCAAACCATTCAATCCCTATAAGCACCCCTCTGTCCCTTTCATTTCGAGCCATCGCGCTGTCTCAGTGCCGGTGACCTGCCCGATGCGGCAGTCCCATGTTCGGTAGCCCCGCCAACAATATCCAAGTCGTTAAACATGTTATTGATGGGAACAGTCTCAGAGTATTCTGCACTGGCTGTTTATTCCTCTTCATCTCCTGTCGTTCACATAGATACCTGGCAGCTGCAACGGAGCGATAACACCTGATTCTCCGGTAAAGAGCCGAATGTCACTAAGGTGCATCTCCAGGTTCAGACATAAAGTAGATGAACTTGTTGCTCTGTTGCAGATTCTCAGATTGTATGATGTTGTGGCCAACACTGAATCGTAGCTGAAGGTTGGTCGCATTTCGTAAGCGAAATTCTAATTCTACACGTTGTATCGGAAGGATAGGAAGATCAGCAGAGTGAGTACCGTGGCTCTGCAGGTAAAGAATGGCATCAGCTCAGTAAAAAGTTGTGAAATAGGTTCGTAAGCCATTGTGGCATGCTTTGAAAAAGAGACAGCAGAAAAGGACCCTCATGGGAAGTAAGGCCACCCAACTATAACTGGAATACAGATCACAGATTTTAAAGAGGAAAAATGTCTGCATAAAGGACAATGTTATGATAGCCATGGGGGGTTTCTGCATGTAGCTCGATTGATTTGGCTTTTTTTTTCAGTTTGTCCGTCAGCCGACTTGGGAATCAGCTATTTACATTGGGTACTATCAAATGAATCGGAAAGGATTGGGAAGCTGAAGTTAAAATAACCTTTCAGAGGCAACGATCACACTATAACTGAGTTCAATTTGAAATATTATAGAGAGAAAATAATGTCTAAGGCAGTATTATTTCACTAGCGTAAGGGAAATTACAGTGGTATGACAAGGGTCGGGCAAAAATGAAAAAAATATATATTTTGAAGGAGATGCTGCTAGGATTGTGCGCAGGGCAGAGATGCGGTGAGCTGCTAAAACAGAGGAACGTGCTCCAATCAATTATTTTACACGAAGAACTGATAAATTTACTGAGTGGCGCCTTTACTTTCTATGTTTCTACAAACCACACCACCAAATAACTGTTTTAAAGTACATTCTCTACTGTCTGATATTTTACGCCTTGGGCTTGTACCGGGGTGCATTACACACATTTACGTAAACGTGAGTACACAGTCTGGGAGGGCCTGCGGCAGTTTCCTCGAGACGAACGTGAGTTGATAGAGCCGTGTGCTCCACTAACATTTCATTTGGCTTCCTCAACTCTCTGCAAATCGTTCTGCAGGGATTCTTCCCAAAAGGCTCTGCATCTCGCTTCTTTTAATGTTCTCCCCATTGATAAAAGACTCCAGGCCTCTTCAGAGAGTATACAGTATATTCCATGGCGATGGAGTTGTTTTAGATTCCAGTCTTGTGTACATAGATAGGAACATGCATTTGTCTCCCTCGCCACTGACACAATCTGCAGATTTTCCTGTGGCTGTGCAACTCTGAGATTTTTCATTTCAACTGCTTTTTCCATTTTCGAAATAGTCCACGCCTTTGCTCCTTCTGCCAAATCTGAGTATATGCACTTCGCTGCATATTATTCTTTCTGCCAATACTTTGCATATTCTCCAGTCTGTCTAATCCCTTCTGAAAGCACCGTGAATGCTCCACTCTGTCTGCTCTTCCATCTACATTCGCATGATCCGCACAGTCTGCCACAAAGAAATAAAAATCCTTCACCGAAAATATTGATGTACAACGCGATAAGAAGCGGTCCCAACAACGAGTGCAGCGGAACTCCACTGATCACCGCCGTCCAATCAGAAAAGGACATACGCAGTAATGTTTGTGGACATCCCCAGTAGGCCAGAATATTTCAACACCAGCAGGATAATCTGTAACTTCCGACCAGCTGAGAAATTAACGTGTTTGGCTATGTCCGGTCATGAGGTTTCACCAACTGCTGAGATACAGAGAGGGCACAATAACTTACTGTCAATACAAGAGTCAGATTCCTACAAATCATATGACTACCGAGGAGTAATTACAGATTGGACAATCCATAATAACCGTCCGGATAAAGATATCATAGCGTAGACAGTGAACAGCTTACTGAATATAAATAGCCGTTACCAACTCAGTTAACCTACAGAAATCAATGTAAAAAAAAAAAACGATATGCTCAATTAAAAGAGGAAAGTGAAAGAGGATAATACATGAACGGGTTAAATATTGAACCAAAAGTAATATTTGTAACGAGTATTATCCCTGTCATACAAAGCCACATCAAAATATTAGCCCTACAGATAATACATATATATATATATATATAATTTTCATGAAATCAGCAACACTAGGCAGCTCTAAATACTCCGACAGGTCTATCAGTGGTGCGATGAGATTTGTTATCCACTCTCGTTCCAGAACCTGCTATTTGCGATGGCACTGCTGCTCGGAAACTTGAAGGAGGAATCCTAAACACTGAATTAACTCCCTGGTTCAAAATGAAAAAAAAAAGTCAAACTTAAATTATCAGTAAAGTCCAGCTGCGATGCCGTCAATAAGGCACCTTTACTTCTTTAGTTCATGAGAATTACAAGGAAATTCACCAGGAGCCAGTGCACTCTCCCCAGAATGTAACCCATCCTGTCCATTTATACCCATCGGCTAATTATTGACTCGGCTGTTTTTCATGTTGAATATACTCTCTCTCAGTAATTGGCAATCGGTTCATCGGTGTCCAGACACAGTGAAACAGTGTGATGATGTTATTTTCTCTCTGTATATATTTTGCTGGCCAACAGGTCAAAATAGAACCTGATTTTTTTTTAATTGATTGCAGAAGAAAAAAAGATTGAATACTATAACTTTCATAAAATATAACATTATACGATATGGAGTATTGGATTGCCGTCAGAAAACATAGACTACGAATAACGGGATCCAATTCTGGCTGGCTGCCGTTTAACAGTGGAGTTCCATAGGGTTCAGCGTTGGAACAGCTGCTTTTTAAGATGAATGTCAATGATTTGGGCGACGGTATTAAAAGATTTGTGGCTGCATATCCCGATGATAGAACAATAGGAGAAAGAGAGTGTCGTGTTGGGGAAACAGAGAGCCTGCAAAGAGACTGCGATAGTTTAGTAGAACGGGAAAAGAAGTGGCCAGTGAAATGCAATGCGGGAAATTGTATGGACATGCACTTTGATAGAAGCAATAATCGAGCAGGCTATAATTTACGTCATGTGATTATGCGGCTCTATCGGGCACTGAGGAGACCATACTTGGAGTACAGTGTGCAGCTTTGGGCTCCTTATTTTAGCAATAATGTACTGACATTGGAGAGGGTGTAGAGAAGATTCACAGAAATTATTCAAGAAACGAAAGGTTTGCCAAATGAGGAACGTCAGGCAGCTATTGGACTGTATTCTCTGGACGGGGCAGCTTACCTGATGGAAGCAACTGTGGCCGTGGCTCCAGCACAGAGGTAGGACCAGTGGCTCAGAAAGGTAGGGAAAGGAAGGGGAAGGCAGTAGAGAGAGGCGGTCGGACAGGCGATTCTGTTGACGCAAGAAGGAACCTCGGATGTTAGGTTGCCGACCAAGTTACAGGGTCCGGGATGCTTGAGATCGTGTCCAAGATATCCAGCAGTGGGAGGGAGAGCAGCCGGAGGTCGTGGTACATATTGATACGAATGAAACCGGTTGAAAAAGGGCAGAGGTCCCGAAGTAAGATGATAGAGAGTCAGTCAGGCAGTGGGAAAACGGGTCCGAAAAGGCACTAATCACGGGACTAATGTCTGTGCCACGTGACACTGAATATAGGAATAGAATGATTTGGAGGATAATGCGTTGATGTGGGATTGGAGCAAGGGACAGAGATTCAGATTTCTGGATCATTGCGACTTCCTTTGGGGCAGATGTGATCTGTACAGAAAGGGCGGGTTGCACTTCAATACCAGGGGGACCAATACCTTGGTGGGCCTGTTTGCTAAGACCACTGTGTAGATTTAAAACTAGAATTGTTGGGGCTTGGGAACCGAACTGAAGAGACTGAAAAAGAGGAGGCTGGCTCACAAATAGAGAAAACGTCGCCAGTGCGAATGGTAGGATAGGCAGGTGATAGAGAAGGGACTCACTCCGACCGACTGTTTGAGGTCGGTCTACTTTAACGCAAGGAATATTGTGAAAAAAGCGGATGAGCTCAGAGCGTGGTTCAATTCTTGGAGCTGTGATGTGGAGGAGTGGGCGTGGCACTGTTGATCTGGGAGATTGTCACGGCTGCAGAAAAGGAGGGCGTCATGTTGTCGTTGTAAACGGAGTCTCTGTGGGTGGAGGTTAGGAACAGGAGGTGTCAATAACTTTACTGGATATGTTAATAGGCCGCCCAATCGTAACAGACCATTTAAATGGGTAATCAAAACAGAGCTGTCGTGATGGGAGATAGATTTTACTTTCACAAATATCGATTGGCAACTCCCAAGAGGAAGTATTTAGATTGGGTGCAGTTTGGAAGGTATTTTCATGAAGTTTTCTTGACAAAATATGTGGATAAGCCTACAAGTTGGAAGACTGAAGCTGACTTGGTGTTGGGAAACGAAACTGGTCGGGTGTCAGATCTCTCAGTGGGAGAGCATTTTGGAGATAACGATCATAATTCTATCTCCTTTAAAATAGCATTGGAGAAAGATGGGAACCGGCAAATTAGAAACGTGTTCAATTGGAGTAAGAGGAATTGTGAGGCTATCAGGGAGGAAACTGGAAGCTCATATTCGGAACAGATTTTCTCAGGGAATTGTACGCAAGAATTCCGGCAAATGTTCAGGGTGCATTTGTGTGGATTTCTGTATAGGTACTTTCCAAAGAGACAGGGAAGTTGTGGTGGGGTACAGGAACCATGGTGTACAAAGGCTGCAATAAATCTGGTCAGAAAGAAAAGATTACAATGGGTTCAGAGAGCTCGGTAATGTTAGAGATCTAGAAGATTGTAAAGCTAATAGGAGCGAGCTTAAGAAGGAAATTCGGAGATCCAGAAGTGGCCATGGGAAGGCCTTTGCGGGCAGAATTAAGGGAAATGTCAAGACTCTCTGCAAGTAAAAGAAGTGCTAAAGGACAGAACCTGAAACAATAGGACGTATCACGTGTGACAGAGGGAATGTGTGTATGGAACCGGAGGATATAGCAGAGGGACCTAAGTAATTCTTTACTTCAGTACTCACGATGGAAAAGGATCCTGGTGAATGTAGTGATGGTTTGCAGCAATCTGAAAAGCTTGAGCATGTCGATCTTCCGAAGCAGGATGTGCTGGAGGTTTGCAACGGAGTTCTTTGGAGATCCGTCTGCCACCTCGAGAATAATTTAACAACCCACACTGGCAAAACGGCTCAGCAATCGTCCGTCTCCAGCAGCATTCCCTATCGCCATGTCTCTGGGAAATTAAATAAATTCTGGGACACTTGGTGTAGTGGTGTTCCTACCTGTCCAATTGGATGGAGTACATTCTATATGTGGGGAAGGTAATTGCAGAGGAAAGGCCACATGATGTCTATTCATTTATGAATCCCTCTTAGTTTGGCCTTTCTCCTTCTCCGAATCTACTCTTTTCCCGCCGCTGTCTGAAAAGCCTGACTGCCTGGGTGCCTTCGGCGTACTCCTGACTCCTCCCACATTCCAAACATCTATCTGTTTATAGGTTAACTGGTCATTTTAATTGTCCCATTCGTAGGGTAGCTTGGACCGTGAAGCATTGCGCCATCCAAGGCCCGACCTTTGGACCAACTGGAAGTAAGACTTTTGAGAAGGAACCTTTCCGGTAGGCAGAGCCATGAGAGCGAGTTGCATCGGACAGTGTTACGCTCCAGCAACAATGAATATATAATTGAGACTGTTTTATTTTTCTCTTGTTACGAAGGATGAACAGCTCTGATGGGCAGCAGGGTGCAGAGTTGCCCATGTGCCCCCCCCCCCCCCGGGAGAATCACAAACCGTTACTGTTGCCATGCTGCTAATGGGAGAGAGAGAGAGAGAGAGATGTCAGGGAAAACATGCTGGAATAGGAACATCTGCTACAGATAAGAGAGAGATAAAGCAGGGGGAGAGAGACTTGTTGATTCACCATATTATGACTTTTGAAAGACTTATGGCTTCTGAGAGGGTTGTTTATCTTGTACTATTCTGTTCATTAAAATTCCTCAGTGGACAGCCGGAGTGGGCTGGTTTGATGGACACAGCCATTCGAAATTGATTAACATCTGATACCCCGTAAGTAGGGATAAAAATGAGGTCTGAGGAGACACCTCTCAGACACACCAGGAGACACACTATTTAGCACTGATTGAGTGTTGGTACCCACAGGAAGGTGTGGGGCATCGGAGTCCAAACAACGTGATTGGTCAGATTAACTCACAGTGTTATAGCAGGGCCGGTGGTGGCTTGTGTGTGTGTCCGCCCTTGCCTGGGTGACGAGTCCACCATAGAAGAACGGTCTAGCTGAAGGACAGAGGGGACATACCTGAATGGCCACAACGAAGCGACGGATCAAGAACGTAAAGGAAGGTTTGCCTAACTGTAGCTGTTGCTGCTCTCTCTCTCTCTCTCTCTCTCTCTCTCTCTCTCTCTCTCTCTCTCTCTCTCTCTCTCTCTCTCTCTCTCTCTCTCTCCAACGATTACAACACAACAACCAACATCTACCTCAGATTGTATGAACTGAACTGTACCTTATACTTATAAATGACAATTCATTATCCCCTAGACATCGATAGGTCTTGTTTATTATTGCTTATTATTATAATACACACATTTTTAGGTTTATGATTACTAACGTGTATTATATATATATATATTTGCATTATTGATATCGGTTTGTATATTTGGCTAATAAACACTTGAAAATAGTACCACCAGACTCCAACAGATACTTGTTTCTCTGCTGGTTGGACACCCAGTTACGGGGTACGTAACACTCTTACATGTAAAACATGTATTAAACTCTGCTAAAACAGCCCGAAAATAAACAAACGACTAACTTAACCGGAAGTCGGCTGCTCTGCGGCAGCTTGAACGGTTCCTAAAGCGATAATGCAAAAACAGTTCTTAAAGCGATTGTGTATAAATATGTTCTTAGGAGAAGTAATGCGAAAGTCCAAATGTATTACCCTGTCGCTTCGGAGAGACTTTCTTGAGGTATAAATTCTTTTGTTGCGTTATTGCCGGTTCCAGCTAAAGTATGCCTTGCCCGGAAGATTTACGATGAAGAAAATAAGATGGCTTAAAGGCACTGACCTATCCTTGGCGAAACCCTGCACCCATTCCTTTCTGCTCTTACAACAGAGACTAATATGGGAACTGATGACTAATTCTTTCCGAAGGAGGATCAAACAATGTCGAAACTATTTCATCGCCAAAATCAAAATTCCTCAATCTTTCGGGTTCTTCGAACTTCGATAATTCTTTACTCTCCGACTGAAGTTTAACCGGCAGCAATTTTCAGAACTGCTGGCTCAACCTTTGGCTTAAGTCAGAAAGTAAAATTCCACTTTAAAACAAATCTGGGCCATAACATCGAATTCGCAACGGAACGGAATCACTGGCAAATTCAACCACGAACTGCCGCGCGTCGCAGAGAGGGTTTCCATTTATACCTTGGTGAGAAAGAAACCTATCCCACGACCTCTGGTGGCGGGAAAATTACGACACTCCACCATCACAAGACCATCACATCATGTCAAGCAGAGCCACAATAACATCATACTCATGTGACAGGCACAATCTACCCACTGGTTAGTAACAATAGCATGGGTTCAAGTAAAGTACAGAGGGCAGTGATGGAGGACATCCATTCTACATGAGCGAATTGTTGGAAATGTCCTTGCGTTTGACTTGGACGAGAATGGGAGTGACTCAAAGATCACGGCACAAGCGTGATAGAGTTGTGGATGTTGAGGGAGACTGGTAAAAATATGGTTGGAAATATGACCGGGGAAATGCCAATTTTGTCAGACTAATACGGCAGTTGGTGCTCGAATGATACAAAAATAATATAATAGCAATTCTGTTTTTGAATATAGAAGAAATGGAGAGAACAGAATACGTTTTATGCTGAGGTACTATGAGAATGTTCAGGTTAGTCGAAACACCTGTTCGTGGACAGGTAATTCAGTAACTCGGCTGCTCGACTCACTAATCAGCAAGAATAAAAACGTCGATTTGCATGCCGCCAGCAAGTGGAAGATTGTGAGGCAGAGATTTTATGCTGTAACCCGGGAATCGCATTTTAATCACAACGCATAAAGACCAGTCCATTTTTAATGTCCGACAGTGAGCCTTTCCTGGAACAGTGATATATGTAACGGACTTGGATGTTGGCAAATAGGCTAAGTAATAATCTTACAGATGACACATAAACGTTGACACGTTTACAAGCATGACATTTACTCAGGGAGTGGTGGGTACATGCGCTGCCGTTCCTGGAGTGGTGGTAGAGGCACAAGGATAAGTGGCCTTTAAAATTAGCCAAAACAGACTTTTGTTTGTGAGGAAAATGGAAGGAGATGCTCAGTCTGCTCGCACAAAATGTCAGTTAGCCTTTATAGAACCAGAGAAAATCTACTGCACAATACAGGAACTTCGGATGGTAATGGTGTGCCGAGCATCTACTAACGTTTTAAATTACCTCGTGTTACGGATAAGCTCCATGTGCCTATCCAGGAGTCTCTTAAAAAGCCCTTTGCTCATCCGCCTTCACCACCGTCACCGGCAGCCCTTTCCACACACTCACCAATCACTGCGTGAAAAACTTAACCTGCCGTCTCCGCTGCACCTCCTTCCAGCAGCCTAAAGCTGTGCTTTCTTGTGATAGCCATTTCAACCCTGGTATAAAGCCTTTGACTACCCAGATGATCAACGCCTCTCGTCACCTTATAAAGCTCTATAAAATCACCACTCATACTCCGTCACTCCAAGGGCAGAAGACCTATCCCATAAAGCATGCTCTCCAATCTAGGCAACCTACTTGTGAATCTGCTCTACACACTTTCTTTGTTTTCCAGATCCTTCCTGTAGAGATGCCACCAGATCTGAGCACAGTACTCCAACTTCTGTCTGACCAGGATCCAAAATAGCTGCAACATTAACTCTCGGCACTTAAGCACAATCCCACGATTGTTGAAGGCGAATGCACCGTATGCCTTCTGAACCACAAAGTCAACTTGCGCAGCTGCTTTGTGTGTCCTGGACTCAGGCCCTAAGACCCTTCGGAAAATCGACACGGCAAATTCTTACCATTAATAGTATATTTTGCCATCATATTTGACCTACCAAAATGAACCACTTCACAATTACGTGTGCTGAACTCCATCTGCCACTTTAATGCAGAGTTTTGCATCCTATCAACGTCCCACTATAACATCTGACAGCCCTGCACACTACCCACAACACATCAAACCATTGTGTTATCAGCAAATTCAGAAGCCCATCCCTCCCGCTCCCCATCCAGGGCATTTCTAAAAATCGGGAAGAATATAGGACCCAGAACCGATCTCTGCGTCACACCCATTGGTCATCAAATCCATGTGGAATTCGACCAGTCTACAACCACTGTTCGACTTCGGTGTGCAAACCCGTTGTGGATTACAAAGCAATACCCCTTCGATCCCATGCCTCCATACTTTCTCAATTAGCCTTGTATGGGGCTCCTAATTAAATGCCTTGTTGAAACCCAGATACACTGTATTCTTCCTTCATCTGCATGTTTAGTGACTCCTCAAAAAAACATTCAGCCTTGGAAGGGAAGATCCACAGTCGACAAAGTGATGCTGACTACTCCTAATCGTATCATAACTCTCCCAATTATCACAAATCCTGCCTGTTAAGATCTTCTCCTTCATCTTTCCAACCACTGAAGTAAAACTCACTGTCTATATTTAGCTGGCCTAACTCTACCCACTTTCTAAAATAAAGTAACAACAACACCAACCTGCCAATCATCTGGAACTTCACCCATTTGAATTATTGAGATAAAGATCGTCTTCCGCGGCACGGTCAGCTCCTCACTCGCCTCCCGCAGTTTCCTGGGGTACAACTTTTCCGATCTGTCCACTTAACGAACCTGATGCTTTCCAAAATCTCCTGCACATACTCCTTCGTAATATCCACATGATCAAGCTTTTCGGTTTGCTGAAAGTCATCACCAAGATTCCATAGTATTCCATAGTGAATACTGAAGTAAAGAATTCATTAGGTACCTCTGCCGTTTCCTCCGTTTCCATACACACCTTCCTACTGTCACATGTGATAGGAACTAATATTTCACTGCTTAGCCTCTAGATCGGCACCTACTTGCAGGATGCCTTGGGGTTTTCCTTATTTCTGACCTCCAAAGCCTTCTCGTGTCCCCTTCTGACTATGCCAATTTCCTTCTTCAGCTCTTTCCTGTTAGCTTTATATCTTCTAGATCTCCGGCAATGGCAGCTCTCTGAACCTTTTGTAAGCTTTTCTTTACTTCTTGACTAGCTTTATTACAACCTTTGTACACCACGGTTCCTGTACCCTACCATAAATTCCCTGCTTCATTGGAACGTACCTATGTACAACTTCTTTGCAGCCGTGACACACTCTCTGTTTAAAAGTGCCACGCCCCCTTATCTTTTGCCTCATCCCCTATCCGTGAGCCATCCATGTCCCTGCAATAGCCAGCACATCAAAGCGACGGGTACTGATCCACGCTTTAATCTCATCCGCTTTGTTCACAATACTCATTGCGTGAGGATAGACGCATCTCAAACCGCCGGTCTCAGCGCGTCCCTTCTCTATCGGACACTCACTCACACACTCACTTACCTATCTCACTCACGCAATGTCTACAAGCTTTTTCTATTTGTAAGCCAACCTCCTCTTCTTCAGTTTCTTCAGATCCGTTCCGATCACCCAATAATTCTAGTTGAAACTCTCCCCAGTAAACTTAGTAAATCTCCCCAGCAGGATATCGGTCCCCTTGCGATACAAATGCAACCCTTTCTTTTTGTACAGGTCACACCTGCCCCAAAAGAGGTCCCAAAGATCCAGAAATCCGAATCCCTGTTCGCTGCTCCAATCCTTCAGCCACGCATTTATCTTCCATCCCATTCTATTCCTGTCCCGTTGTCACAGTCAATAATCCGGAGAATAACACCTTTGCGGTCTTGCTTCTCAACAGCCTTCCTGACTCAAAGAAGTCCTTTTCAGGATATTTTTTCCATTTTTCTACCTATATCATTGGTATCCATATGTTCCACAACCTCTAGCTGTTCTTCCCACCCTCTCCCCCCCCCCACTGCAGGATATCTTGGACACGATCTCAGACACTGGCAGCTGAGAGGCAAAACCATCCGAGTTTGATTCCTGCGTCCACAGAATCGCCTGTCTGACCCCCGAACTATCGAGCCCCCTGCCACTACTACCACTCATGCCTTCCCCTTCCTTTCCCTATCCTTATGAGCCACAGTGCCGGACCAGAGGCACGGCAACTGTTCATTCCTCCAGTTAGGCTGCCCCCTCCCAACAGTACTCAAACAGGAGTACTTATTGTCCAGAGGTAGCACAATAGGGGTAATCTCTATTAACTGACTCTTCCCCTTCCCTCTCCTGACAGTGACCCACTTGTTTGTTTCCCGTGACCCCGTAGTGGCCACCTGCCTATAAATCCTTTCCATCGCCTCCTCACTTTCTCTGACATCCGAAGGTTACCGAGCTGCAGTTCGACACACAGGGTCCAGATATGGCCGTGCGGGAGACTGGGAGCCTCCAGGACCTACCACGTCTGATACAGGCCACAGAAAACAGGACTCACACACGTGCTTCCTATCCACAATTAACACGGGCAATCCGACCTCACTGTTTCTGACAGTCAGATTGTTGGATGTTGCGGCCATCTCTGAATCGGGGCTGAAGTTTGGTCCCGTTTCGGATCTGAATGTCCAAGGCTACACGTTGTATCGGAGGAACCGGTAGGTCTTTTGATTGGATGGCCTGGCTCTGCAGGTAAAGAATGGCATCGGCTCAGTAAAAAGGTGTGTCTTATGTTCGTCAGCTGTGGGTTGTGTTAAGAGACTGGCAAGGTAAAAGGAGGTATATGCAGGCCTCCAGACAGTAGCTGGAATACAGACAACAGATTTCAAAGGGAAAAAATGTGTAAATAAAGGTCGATGGAATTGTTCTAAATGCAGCTCGATTGGGTTGGTTCGTTTGTACAGTCTTAGCGCGGCCTGGTTTAAAAGAATGCCACCTTATGCAGCGGCCATCGTTGCAGTGAAGTGGGTCAGAATGGGATGGCTTTGGCTCAATCAGGCTTTGGCGTTACCTGCAAGAAGTGCATCCAGCTTCAGCTCCTAACAGTGCGCGTTCGGGAACTGCAGCAGGAGCTGGATGACCTCCGGATCATTCAGGAGACTGAGCAGTTTATAGACAATAGTTTCCGGGAGGTGGTTACACCTGAGGAACGGGGCACAGGAAGATGGGTTACTGTAAGGCGAGGGAAGAATAAAAGGCAGGCAGTGCAGGGTTCACCTGTGGCCATTCCACTTCAAAGCAGGTATACCGATTTGGATACTTTTGGGGGGCGGTGATTGCTTACCTGGGACTAGCTCCGGCTGCTGGGTCAGGGATGTCTCTGATCGTGTACACAGCATTCTGAAGTAGGAGGGTGATCGGCCAGAAGTTGTGATACACATCGGTACCAATGACATAGGTAGAAAGGGTCAGGAGGTCCTGAAGAGTAGGTCTAGAGTGTTTGGTAGGAAGTTGAAAAGCAGGACTTCGAGGGTAGTAATCTCCCGATTGCTGCCTATGCCACGTGCCAGTGAGGGTAAGAGTAGGATGCTCTGGCCGAACATGTGAGAAACTGGTGTAGGGGGCAGGGTTTCAGATTTCTAGATCATTGGGACCTGTTTTGGGGCAGGTAGTGCTTGCACAAGAGAGACGGGTTACACCTGAACTACAAGGGGAGCAATATACTTGCAGGGAGTTTTGCTAGTGTTATTCGGGAGGGAGATTTGCAGAGGGATGGGAGCCAGACTGCCAGAGTCGATAGTGGAACCGGGTTAAAAATAAATTATGTTCGTAGTTCATGCAAAGTCATAAATAGTAAGGTTGTGTGTCGTGCTAGCAATCTTCTGAGGTGTGTATATTTCAAAGCAAGGAATATTGTGGAAAAGACAAAAGAGCTGAGGTCCTGGATTGACACGTGAAGTTATGACATCATAGCTATTACTGAAACTTTGCTACAGGATGGGCGGGACTGGCAGCTCAATAGAGGCAGAGGGATGAAGGTTGGGGTGGTGGCTTTGCTATTCAGGGAAATTATTACATCAGTGCTTCGACAAGACAGATTAGAGGGCATGTCTACTGAGGCCATGTGGGTGGAGCTGAGAAACAGGAAAGGTATGAACACATTAATAGGGTTGTATTATAGACCATCCAATATTTAAAAAAAATAAATCAGGAGGGCGAAAAGAAGACATGATATTGCTTTGGCAGTCAGGGTGCAGGCTAATCCTAAGAACTTCTACAGGTATGTTAAGAACAAAAGGATAGTAAGGGTTAAAGTTGGTCCGCTTGAAAATCAGAGTGTTCTGCTGTGCATGGAACTAAAAGAAATGGGAGGGATATTAAATGTTCCTTTTTTGCATCTGTATTTCCTCAGGAAACTGAAATGTCGTTTATGGAAACAAGGCAAACAAGTAGGGAGTTCATGGAACTTATAGAGATTAAAGAGTAGGAGCTGCTTGCTGTCTTGAGGAAATCAGAGTAGATAAATCCCCAGGAGCTGACACGGTAATCACTCGGACCTTAAGAAGACTCGTGCTGAACTTGCCGTGGCCCTTGCAGAAATATTTTACGTCGATATCCACGAGTCAGGTGCTGGAGGAGTGGAGGATAGCTCATGTATTTCCGTTGTTTAAAAAAGGCTCATAAAGTGGGCTGGAGAATTATAGGCCGGTAAGTTTGACATCGGTAGTAGGTGAATTATTGGAAGGAACACTGAGAGATAGGATCTACATGTATTTGGATAGACAGGGACTTATTGGGGAAAAAAAAAAAAACTGCACGGGTCAAGTTCAACCAATCTATTAGAGTTTTTCGAGGAAGTTACCAGGAAAGTGGATGAAGGGAAGGCAGTGGATGTTGTATACATGGATTTCAGTAAGACCTTTGACAAGGTTCCGCATGCGTGTTAGTGGTAAATTGGATCAGTAAATTTGCTGATGATACAAAGATTGGAGGGGTACTGAATAGTGAGGATTTTTTTTAAATATTACAAAGGGAATTGGACCAGTTGGTGGAATGGGCAGAAAAATGGCACATGGAGTTTAACACGGACGTGTGAGTTATTGCACGTCGAAAGGACAAACCTAGTTAGATCATACAAAGTAAATGGTAGGACACTGAAGAGTGCAGTAGATCAGAGGGATATGGGGGTACAGATACATCATTCCCTAAAAGTGGCATCTCAGTTCAATAGGGTTGCAAAGAGAGTTTTTGGTACTCGTCTTTACAAATCAAAGTATTGAGTATAAGGGATGGAATTAATGGTGAGGATGTATAAGACAATAGTGAGACCGAATTTAGAGTATTGTGTGCAGTTCTGGTCACCTAATTACAGGACGGATATTAATAAGGTTGAACGAGTGGAGAGAAAGTTTACAAGGATGTTTCCCGGACGTGAGAATCTGAGTTACAGAAATAAAAGGGGAATAGGTTAGGACTTTATTCCCTGGAACATAGACGAATGAGGGGAGTTTTGATAGAGGTGTATAAAATTATGATGGGTATTGATAGAGTAAATGCAAGCAGGATTTTTTCTACTGAGGCCAGGGGATAAAACAAAAAATAGGTTATGCGTTAAGGGTGAAATGAGAATAGTTTAAAAGGAATATTGGGGGGGGGGGTTGCTTTTCACGCAGAGAGCGCTAGGAGTGTGGAATGAGCTGCCAGATGAAGTGGTGAATACGGGCTGACTTTTGACAGTGAAGATGTACTTGGACAGATATATGAATGAGAGGGTTTTGAAGGTATATGGGCCAGGTGTAGGTCACTGGGACTATGCAGAAAAATGTTTCGGCAAAGCCAAGACGGGCCAGAATGTCTGTTTCTGTGCTGTAATGTTCTATGGTTCTAAACCGGCAGTAACGTCTCCAGGACTTCAGAGACTCCCACATTAGCTTCTGAAAACTCCAGTCTCACTGACAAGTACAGATCATACGGATAATGACCAGCAATGATGCCCCAAATCTCACCGCACTGAATGGGGTCAAGCGCAAAAGATTAAGATACTGACTGTATAACGAACGGTCTAGTAACGTGACCTACGAACCAGTGTCGAGTATGGCTTCAGCATAGATTCGGTAGCGATACGCTGAGCGGGTCCCATTGATCCCTCCCGAATCGGCTCTTTTGCTTTCGTGGTTTCTTTGATAAATTGCTGTGAATGTGCTCCCACAGAGACCCCAGGCCGTTCCCTCATTGGGTCTCCTCTACGTTTCCCTGCTTGGATACCCAGGGACGCGCCCTCCGAGGGGCTTTCTGCTCTCATATTCAAGCCGGAAGTGATCCTATTCCCCACAGTTATCGCACACACTTCCGGCCGCCCCTCCTTTCGCAGACCCCCCGCAACCCGCAGCCCTCTGCTTTGTCTGTCACCTGAGTTGGAGGGTTGTCTCTCCCTATCAATCCTGTCAATCTGAGAGTCCACACTTACGCTGAACCCCAGCAACGCCTCAGTTCTCATCTCTGCCAAAACCCCCTGTATCAATTCCCGGGTGGAGCTGGGTCTGATGACTTTACTGCATGGTTGAGAGAGTCATCCCGCAGCCTCAACGCGTTCTTACCCCCCTCACCTCTCCGATCAGCTGAACAAAAAATGGTGTAGAGCGTTTTATAGGAAAGCAGGAGACTCCAAGCAATCCTGTCCTCAGCCTGGGAACCTCTAGTTCCCTGTCCATCCTTATCTGATCCACCTCAGATGCCCGAATAACCCTTCGGCGCCGCAGCCATTAAGAAGCCTCTCTTGCCGACAAAGCTACGCGAAGAGCCTCTCACCTTTCTCCTGACGCATGTGTTGAAACTCCCCTAGGAGCTCCCGGTCAACCCTAAAGCACTCCCCAATGCTTCCAAATACTCAGCGTTAGAGACCGAGGTGTGGCTATCCTTCACGCCTCGAACTACCTCCGCCGCCACTCCCGGCAAACGTCCATCCAATCTCTGTCGCTTTTCATCGTCCGGGCACTGCCTCTCTCACTTAACAACTGCGAAGTTTGTTCTTCCCATGTCTCATAATCCTCTTCACCTTCGGGGCTGGGTGTTATCCCAGAGAAAATTCTTATCTTCTGGCGGAGCCCCTTGACTTTCTGGCCAGAGAGGTAATGGCAGATGCCAAGTCGAAACTCTTGTCTTTCGGTGGAGGACGGGAAATAATCAAGTTTTCCAAATCTGACCACACTTCCCTCTTCACCATCAGTAATGAGAGAATTCGTTCCCTAAGATCTCCGCGCTCATCCTTTGGCAACCCGGCTCGCTGACCTCCGACCCTTTCCTCCTGACAGGAACTCGAAATCTTATTTGGTGGTTTGGTTTGGTGAAACAAGTAAAACAAAGGCGCCGCTCAATAAATTTATCAGTTTCGTGCAGAAAATAATTCGTCAGATCTTACGCCTTCCTCGTTGGTCCATAAAAGACCTCCGAACTTCCGACAAGACTGCGAACCGTCGAATTCCGGTAGCCGCCGTCCTGCGATCGCCGAACTGTCCCAGACTCGCCCTTCCTTTTCACTCGCCTCGTCAAAAAGCCCGCAAGCACTCTCTCGGTTCCCACCATGCAAATAACCATAACAGGTCTCCGATTGGTTAGTTCCCCGTTATCTGTTGTTATAACCAAATCATCGCAGCTGCTGAGAACCACAGACCGCGTCAGATAATATTACAGAGAAGCCATTTCATTATAACACTAGCAAAAAGCCGTTTTATTAGCTTTAACAGTTAACATTGCGCTTAATATTACTGAGAACCCTACTTCAGAATCCAGTTCCAGGCTTCACGGATATAATAGAACTCTTTAGCAACCTATTATTCCGCATACTCTTCCTGCTTCCAGCCTCACAGGCACGTAGCATGGACAACAGATCCAGGAGGGTCCTGCCTTTTAACTTCGCTTTTAACCCCCGTAAATGGCAGTGCAGTACTTCGTCCCTCATCGTACCTCTGTCACTGGTAACACAATGGACCACGATTTCGAGCTGTTCACACACCTAGTTCAGATTTCCACATGGGAGCAGTGCCCTGGCCGCCATCCCCCCGCCAAGCCACATACACAGACACCGCTCACCACCCACTTCCCTTCAGACTCACAAAGTCAAGCTGAGTGCCTGAGACCCGAACACTGTGACTGAACACTTTTAGGTGATTCTCCCGCCGCCCAAACTCTGCAAAGGTATCCAAAATGTGAAGGAATTTGCCACATGGGAGTTGTGCCCTGGCCCCTTCAGCCGTTTCGCTTTCCTGACTGTCACACAGTCTCCTGTCCGCTGTGCCCTCGGTGTAAAATTTTCCGCTATGACTTGTCTCTCATTTCTGCCTCCCGAATGATCCGAGCTCGTCCAGTTCCAGCTCCACACCCTGAGCGCCGATTGTTAGAAATTCCAGATGAAGGCAGCTCTCGCAGTTGTAATCATCAGGGCCACTGGAGATCTCCAGGCCTTCCCAGATCCCGCAAGAGGAGCATGCATCTATCCTGCCTGGCATCTCAGTCATTCCATCTGATCAGATATGATGAATGGACGGAAAAAGAAAGTCTTAAACAAGTGCTTTTCTTTATTTTGCCTCCTTTGACTGAAGCCTCCCTGAGCTGACGCCTCGGCGAGCAGAAGCCTGGAGATCACCTGCTTGACGGTCCATTCAGGCGATGGATTCTGCAGCTGACCCTTCCATCCTCCTGCTGATGAAACTATATATGCAATAATTATTTTATCTGTTTATATTATCTTTATTGATTTTATTCATTTGCTGTGTGTACCTTCATTTACAGACTTGTTGTATGTCAGCGCCTGGCTGCGAGTCTCAATTTTGTGTCTGTTTACAGACTCGGTTGACATCGGTGTCAGCCATTTGCTGGGAATATTGGATACACTTCCAGTCTGCGTATGTATTGCTTCGCTGAAGGACTGCAAATAAAGGGTTAAATGCACCTGTCACTCGGTAGAACTTAATTAAGTGAGTGTCCGTGGGGATTGTCGACGTCACCGCGGAGCTGGGGCTGCTCGTTACCTGTTCTATTAATATGTATCCACGACCACGACAGTTTCAGTGAGTGCCGCTACTCTCTTCGATCAGAGACCAGCGGGATCTGGATAGAGAGAGGACGGAGGCTGGATCGGGAACCGGTACCTGGAGTATCCCAGCAATGGATCATAAACTGCGAAATCAAGCCCTGAATACCGCGGGAATAGCGAAGTACTATTCCTGGGATTTGGATCTTCGAATCGAGCGAGTGCTAAAGAATTTACAACTGGTTTACTACCCTGTACTCGCCATTGTAGCTGTTCCTGGTAAGTGTATAGTCTCTTTCTCTTGATTAACGTTGAAAAATTATAAGCCAACTTTTGTTTCATATTTGTCCTCAAACGACACGCTAATCGCCAGGCAGGTCTCTCAAATGGGTATCGCTTCAGCAAATATCGGTTGAATGCATTTGATAAGGTGCTCCATGCAAGGCTTATTGAGAAAGTAAAGAGACATGGGATGAAAGAGTTCACTGCTTTGTTGACTACAACTGGCTTGCCCACAGAAGTTAAAGTGTGGTTGCAGACGCGTCATGTTCTGCATGAAGTTCTGTGATCTTGGGACGTTGCTGTTCTAATGCATAGGACTCTCGAAGCTGCTACGGAGGTTGACCCTACAGTTAGGAAGGCAGACGCTGAATTGGCCTTCAGCAATGGAGTGATTGAATTTCAGAGCCGAGATGTAATTTTGCAGCTATATATGACCCTCGTCAGACAGCACTAGGAGTACTGTGGCCTCACAACAGGAAGCAGGTGGAGACCATAGAAAGGGTGCAAATGATATAGCCTGGACTGGGGAACATGCCTTATGAAAATAGTTTGAGTGAACAGAGTCTATACACATTAGAGCGACGGGGTGTAATATACGACATGATAGGGGTGTGCAAGATGATGACAGGCATTCATCATGTGGATAGTCAGAGGCTATTATCCCAGAGCGGAAATGGCTTGCACGAGAGGGCACAGTTTTAAGGTGCTTGGAGTCGTCTAGAACAGATGTCAGAAGCACGTTTTTACGCAGAGAGTTTTGAGAGCTTTAAATGGGCTGCTGGCGACGGTTGTGGAGGTTGATCCGATAGGGTCTTTTAAGAGTCTCCTGGATAAATATATAAACATATAACAATCACAGCAAGGAAACAGGCCATCTCGGCCCTCCTACTCCGTGCCGAACTCTTAATCTCACCTAGTCCGACCTACCCGCACTCAGCCCATAACCCTCCACTCCTTTCATGTCCATATAACCATCCAATTTTACCTTAAATGACACAACTGAACTGGCCTCTACTACTTCTACAGGAAGCTCATTCCACACAGCTATCACTCTCTGAGTAAAGAAATACCCCCTCGTGTTTCCCTTAAACTTCTGCCCCCTAACTCTCAAATCATGTCCTCTCGTTTGAATCTCCACTGCTCTCAATGGAAACAGCCTATTCACGTCAACTCTATCTATCCCTCTCAAAATTTTAAATACCTCGATCAAATCCCCCCTCAACCTTCCACGCTCCAATGAATAGAGACCTAACTTGTTCAATCTTTCTCTGTAACTTAAGTGCTGATACCAAGGTAACATCCTATTAAATCGTCTCTGCACTCTCTCTAATTTATTGATATCTTTCCTACAATTCGGTGACCAGAACTGCACACAATATTCTAAATTTGGCCTTACCAATGCCTTGTACAGTTGTAACATTACATTCCAACTTCTGTACTCAATGCTTTGCTTTATAAAGCCCAGCGTTCCAAAAGCCTTCTTCACCACCCTATCTACATGAGACTCCACCTTCAGGGAACTATGCACTGTTATTCCTAGATCTCTCTGTTGCCTCTGCATTCCTCAATGCCCTACCATTTACCCTGTATTTTCTATTTGGATTATTCCTGCCAAAATTTAGAACCTCACACTTCTCAGCATTAAACTCCATCTGCCGACGTTCAGCCCATTCCTCTAACCGGCATAAATCTCCCTGCAAGCTTTGAAAACCCACCTCATTATCCACAACACCTCCTATCTTAGTATCATCGGCATACTTACTAATCCAATTTACCACCCCATCATCCAGATCATTTATGTATATTACAAACAGCATTGGGCCAAAACAGATCCCTGAGGCACCCCGCTATTAACCGGCCTCCATCCCGATAAACAATTATCCACCACTACTCTCTGGCATCTCCCATCTAGCCAATGTTGAATCCATTTTATTACACCAGCATTAATACCTAATGACTAAACCTTCTTAAGTAACCTTCCATGTGGAGCTTTGTCAAAGGCTTTGCTGAAGTCCATATAGACTACATCCACTGCCTTACCCTCGTCAACAGCCCTCGTAACTTCTTCAAAAAATTCAATAATGTTTGTCAAACATGACCTTCCACGCACAAATCAATGCTGGCTACTCCCAATCAGATCCTGTCTCTCCAGATAATTGTTAATACTATCTCTAAGAATACTTTCCATTAATTTACCCACCACTGATGTCAAAGTGACAGGTCTATAATTGCTAGGCTTACATCTAGAACACTTTTTAAACAATGGAACCACATGAGCAATACGCCAATCCTCCGGCACAATCCCCGTTTCTAATGACATCTTAAAGATCTCCGTCAGAGCTCCTGCTGTTTCTACACAAACTTCCCTCAAGGTCCTGGGGAATATCCTGTCAGGACCCGGAGATTTATCCACGTTTAAATTTCTTCAAAGCGCCAGTACTTCCACCTCTTTAATTGTCATAGGTTCCATAACTTTCCTATTTGTTTCCCACACCTTACACAATTCAATATCCTTCTCCTTAGTGAATACCGAAAAGGAGAAATCGTTCAGAATCTCTCCTATCTCCCTCGGCTCCACACATAGCTGACCACTCTGATTCTCTAAGGGGCCAATTTTATCCCTCACTATCATCTTGCTTTTCAAACAACTTACTTTCACCTTATTTGCCAAACCAACCTCCAATCTTCTTTCAGCTTTTCTAATCTCTTTCTTAAGATTCATTTTACATTCTTTATATTCCTCCAGCAATTCATTTACTCCATGCTGCCTATATCTACTGTATACATCCCTCTTTTTCCGAACCAAATTTCTAATATCCTTTGAAAGCCATGGTGCTTTCAAACCTTTAACCTTTCCTTTCAACCTAACAGGAACATAAAGATTCTGTACCCTCATAATTTCACCCTTAAATGACCCCCATTTCTCCATTACATCCTTCCTAAAAAACAACTTGACCCAATACACTGTCTCTAAATCCCTTCGCATCTCCTCAAAGTTAGCCTTTCTCCAATCAAAAGTCTCAGCTCTAGGTCCTGTCCTGTCCTTCTCCATAATTATATTGAAGCTAATGCTATTGTGATCACTGGACCCGAAGTGCTCCCCAACACATACATCTTTCAGCTGACCTATCGCATTTCCTAACAGGAGATCCAACACTGCCCCATCTCCAGTCGGTACTTCTATATATTGTTGCAAAAAAACTATCCACACATTTCACAAACTCTAGCCATCCAGCCCTTTTACAGAATGAGCTTCCCAGTCTACGTGTGGAAAATTAAAATCTCCCACAATCACCACCTTGTGTTTACTACAAATATCTGCTGTCTCCTAACACATTTGCTCTTCCAACTCACGCTCCCCCCTAGGTGGCCTATATTACACTCCTATCAGTGTTGCTACCCCCTTCCCATTTCTCAATTCCACCCAATTAGCCTCCCTAGAGGACCTCTCTAATCTATCCTTCCAAAGCAACCCCATAAGATTTTCTGGGACAAGCAATACAATACCTGCTCCTCGGGCCCCTCCTACTCTATCGCACCTGAAGCAACTAAATCCAGTAATATTTAGTTGCCAATCGCTCCCTTCATGCAACCATGTTTCACTAATAGCTACAATATCATAATTCCTGGTATCAATCCACGCTGTAAGCTCATCCACCTTTCTTACTATGCTCCGAGCATTAAAATAGATACATTTAACATACTCTCCACCTCCTCCTCTATTTTCATCCTTAAGAGTGCATTCAAATTTATTATCCTTTTCATTCTTCTCCTCCACATCTTCGGGCTGAGCGCATCCCTTCTCCATCACCTGCCTTTCCTCCCTCACACACTGTCTATTTACTTGCTCTACTGGTGAACTAACCTCCTCTCCTATGGTTTCCTCAAATTGATTCCCGCCCCCACCCCCATCTTACTAGTTTAAAGTCTGCCCTGTAGCCCTAGCAAACCTCCCCGCTAGGATATTGGTCCCCCCAGGATTCATGTGTAACCCGTCCTTCTTGAACAGGTCACACCTGCCCCAGAAGAGGTCCCAATGATCCAGAAACTTGCCCCCTGCTCCAATCCCACAACCACGCATGCATTCTCCACCTAATTTCATTCCTACTCTCACTGTCGCGTGGCACAGGCAGTAATCCCGAGATTACTACCTTTGCGGTCCTTCTTCTTAACTGCCTTCCTAACTCCCTATACTCTCGTTTCAGGACCTCTTCCCCTTTCTTACCTACGTCATTGGTACCTACATGTATCACGACATCTGGCTCCTCACCCTCCCACTTCAGGATATCTTGGACGCGATCAGAAACGTCTCGAACCCTGGCAACAGGGAGTCAAATTACCATCCGGGACTCACGATCACCTCCACAGAACCGCCTGTCTGATCCCCTGACTATCGAGTCCCCTATTACTATGGTCCTCTTTCTTCTATCCATACCCTTCTGAGCAATATGGCCGTCCTCTGTGCCGGAGACCCGGCCACTGTCACTTCCACCAGGAAGGCTGTCCCCCCCCCCCCAACAGTACTCAAACATGAGAAACATGAGTTACATGGAACTTAGAATAATGGAGATGTATGGGTAAATACGAGGAAATCTGCAGATGCTGGAAATTCAAACAACACACACAAAATGCTGGTGGAACACAGCAGGCCAGGCAGCATCTCCGCAGCGCTCGGGCTGTCGGGATCCCGGTTAATTGTCGGTCAGGCAAACGTTATCTCTGCATCTTCTCCTCTCAAACACTTCCACCAACTGACCTTTCATACACATTCACTCCAAGAGAAGCAAGTCTGAGCGCACACAAACTCTGATCATAGGGAATACTGTCCAATCCAGTCAGATCTCTGTTGAATTCCTTCTGCGCTTCCTGTTAAGCTTACACGTCCCTCCCCTACTGAGGTGACCAGGACTTCTGATCTTTACGGCCCCATAGAGATGAGTCCAGTTGGGTCAAGGCAGGATTAATCGACTTTGTGGAAGTTTGGTGGAAGGGGCCGCATCGCTGAATTAAATAAATAAATAAATACATGGCCTCATCTGTTATGGAGAATGAGGTCGCGTTTGCATCATCACTGTCATGATCTATTGCCGCACAAAGGCTGCCGAGGAAACCGAGAGCCTGCAGAGGAATATAAATAGGATACGCGAATGCACTAGCGTCTGGTGGATGCAGTAAAAAGTTGGAAATTACGAGGTCATCCACTTGGGAAGCACAAGTGGAAGAACAAGTGATAAACAATTACAGGATGCTGCTGTGCGGAGGGACTTTTCTTCAAACACAAAAAAAGTTTGGTTTGCAGGTGCAGCAAATCTGATGTTCGCCTTTGTAGCCAGAGGGAATGAATGTTCGAGCAGGGATGTTCTGCTGCATCTGCACAAGGTACTGGTGTGGATGCGTCAGCAGTACCGTGCATTTCTGGTTTCCGAACTTCAGTAATGATAAACTGGCTTTGTAGATGGTTCACCGGCCGATTGCACATCGTGGTTCGACTATGACGAGTAATTGAATCGCCCGGAACTGTACTCGTCGGAATCCGGAAGTATTATAGGAGATCAGATAAAAACATAAAGTTTTGAAAGCGATAGATAAGGTAGTGGCAGGAAAGTTGATACCACTGGTAGGTAAGACTCGAAGTAAGGGACAGAGCCTGAAGATTCTGGGGAGTAAGTTTAGGACACTGATGACGGGGAGCTTCTTCTCCCAGCGGTTGGGGAATCTGTGGGATTCTCTGCTCAATCAATCAGTGGAGGCGACCGCAGTTGATATACATAAACAGCCTGGCATATCGTTTTGCATAGTGGAACGATTAAGGGCTGTGAAGAAAAGGCATGTTTGCGGCGATGAGCCCGATCAGATCAACCATGGTCACCATCATTGCCGTAGCATGCTAGTCCGAACAGATGGACTTTTCCTACTCCAATTGCTAATATTCCGATGTTCTCATGTTCCCTCATGTTTGCAGTTGAGGGGAGTTGAATTTATGTAAGCGTGGCACTTGGAAAATTAGTCAGTTCGTTATTAAATATATAACAATTACACCTCGGATACAGGCCATCTCGACCCTTCTAGTCCGTGCCGAGCGCTTACTCTCACCTTGTCCTACCGACGCGCACTCAGCTCATAACCCTCCATTCCTTTCCTGGCCATATACCTATCCAATTTTACATTAAATGACAAAGCTGAACCTGCCTCTAACACTTCTACTGGAAGCTCGTTCCACACAGCTACCTCTCTCTGAGTAAAGAACTCCCCCTTGTGTTACCCCTAATCTTTTTCCCTTAACTCTCAACTCAGATTCAAACTTTTGTCCTCTTGTTTGAATCTCCCCTAATCTCAATGTAAAAAGCCTATCTACGTCATCTCTGTCCATTGCCTGCATAAATTTAAATACCTCTATCAAATTCCCCTCAGCCTTCTCTGCTCTAAATAACTAACTTGTTCAAACAATCTCTATAAGGTAGATGCTAAAACCCAGGTAACATTCTAGTAAATCTCCTCTGTACTCCATCTAATTTAATGACATCTTTCCTATAGTTCGGTGACCAGAACTGTACACAATACCCCAAATTCGGCCTCACCAATGCCTTGTAGAATTTTAACATAACATCCCAACGCCTATACTCAATGCTCTGACTGATAAAGGCCAACATACCAAAAGCATTATTCATCATCCTACACACCTGAGAATCCACATTCAGGGAACTATGCACCATTATTCGAAGATCACTCTGCTCTACTGCATTCATCGATGCCCTAACATTGACCATATATGTCATATTTTGATTATTCCTAACAAAACGTAGCACCTCAGACTTACCAGCATTAAACTCCATCTGCCATGTTTATGTCCACTCTTCTAACTAGCCTAAATCTCTCTGCAAGCTTTGGAAACCTACTTCATGATCCACAACGCCACCTATCTTAGCATCATCTGCATACTTGCTAATCCAGTTTATCACCCCATCACACAGATCAATAATGTATATGACAAACAATATTGGATCCCGATGATCCAATGTACAGATCCCTGAGCACACCACTAGTCACCTGCTCCTAATCAGACCCTGTCTATCAAGATAATGAGACATACCGTCTCTACTGACGTCAAACCTACAGGCCGATAATTGCTAGGTTTACTCTTAGAATCCTTTGTGAACAATGGAACCTCATAAGCAATGCGCCAATCCTCTGGCACCATCCTCGTTTCTAATGACATTTGAAATATTTCTGTCAGAGCTATTGCTATTTCTACACTAACTTCTCTCAGGGTCCTAGGGAATGACCTGTCAGGATCCGGAGACTTATCCACTTTTACATCCTTTCGAAACTCTGGTACTTCCTCTCGTTTAATCATCATAGTTGCCAGAACTACCCTTCCTGTTTCCGTTATGTTACACAATACAATATCCTTGTCCTTAGTGAATACCGATGAAAAGAAACTGTTCAAAGTCTGCCCCCGTTTCTTTTGGCTCCACACATAGCTGTCCACTCGGATTCTCTAAGGGACCAATTTTATCCCTCACTATCCTTTTGCTCTAATATAACTGTAGAAACCCTTTGGATTTATTTTCACCTTACTTGCCGAAGCAACCTTATATCTTCTTTTAGCTTTTCTAATTTCTTTCTTAAGATTCTTCTTACGTTCTTTGTATTCCTTCAGCACCTCATTTACTCCATGCTGCCGATACTTACTGTAGATCTTCCTCTTTTTCCGAATCAATCTTCCAATTTCCCTTGAAAACAATGGGTCTCTGAAACGTTTAACCCTTTCTTTCAATTTAACAGGAACAATAAGGTTCTGTACTCTCAAAATGTCAAGTTTAAATGACCTCAATTTCTTTATTGCATCCTTTCCATAAAGCAAGTTGTCCCAATCCACTCCTTCTAAACCCTTTCGCATCTCCTCAAAGTTAGCCTTTCTCCAATAAAACAAAAATCAAGCCTGGGTCCAGTCCTATTCTTCTCCATAATTATATTGAAACTAATGGTATTGTGATCACTGGACTCGAAGTGCTCCCCAACGCATACCTCCCTCACGTGACCTATCTCATTCCCTTACAGAAGATCCAGAACTGTCCCTTCTCCAGTCGGTACCTTAATGTATTGCTGCAAAAAACTATCCTGCACTCAGTTTACAAACTCCAGACCATCCAGCCCTTTTACAGAATGGGCTCCCCAGTCTCTGTGTGGAAAATCAAAGTCTTCCACAATCACAACCTTACACTTACGACAAATATCTGCTATCTCCATAAAAATTTGTTCCTCCAATTCTCGCTACCCATTAGGTGTTTTATAATACACCCCTGTAATTTGGACTACAACTTTCCCATTGCTCAGTTCCACTCAAATAGCCTCCCTAGATAAGCCATCTATTCTGTCCAGCCAAAGCACCTCAGTAATATTTTCTCAGACAAGCAATGCAACAACTCCTCTGCTTGCCCCTCCGATTCTATTACACCTGAAGCAACGAAATCCAGGACTATTTAGATGCCAATCACACCCCGCCTGCAACCATGTTTCACAAATAGCTACACCGTCATATTTCCAGATATCAATCCATGCTCTAAGCTCATCCAACTTTCTTACAATGATGCTCCTAGCATTAATATAGATACATTTAAGAAACTCTGCACCTCTTCCTCTCTGTTTATCCCTTCCGATTCCATCAACGTTATCATCTTTTTCTTCCTTCTCCCTACATTTTTGGTCTGAGCTCTCCCATTCTCCTAGACTAACATCCCTAACACACTTTCGACGAGCGTTCTCTATTTTTGACATAACGTCCTCTCCCGTAGTCTCTTCAAATTGATTCCCACCCCCAACCATTCTCGTTCAATTTCTCCCCAGTAGCCTTATCAAATTTCCCCGCCAGGATATTAGTCCTCCGAGGATTCAAGTGTAACCCGAGATTACAACCATTGCGGTCCTTCTTCTCAACGTCTTTCCTAACTCCCTATATTCTCCTTTCATGATCTCTTCCCTTTTCCTATCTTTGTCATTGGCACCTATACGTACCACGACCTCTGGATCCTCACCCTCACACTTGAGGATATCTTGGACGCGATCAGAAACATCCCGAACCCGGGCTCCAGGGAGGCAAATTACCATCCGAGTCTCCTGACCGCGTACACAGAATGGCCTATATGACCCCCTAACGATCGAGTCCCCTATTACTACTACCTTCATGTTCATTTCGTTACCCTTCCTCTTCCTTTCCTTATACTTCTGAGCTACAGGGTTGGACTCTGTGCCGGAGGCACGGCCACTGTTGCTTCCCCAAGGTAGGCTCTCCCCTTCAGCAGTACTCAAACAGGAGTACTTATTGCCAAGGGGTACAGCCACTGGGGTAATCTCTAGTAATCCCTTTTTAAATATTCCCCGCTTCACTGCCCGACGTCACACTCCTGCGCAGAGTTTTATCCTCTTAAAATTTACACTTTGCAAATGATTCTTCTGGCGTAAAGATTAGAAAACATCCCAGCCATCGAATGATATCACTGATTAGTCCATCAGGAATTCGGCTAATCCAGAACTGAGCCTTCGCCGCCATTCAATAATAGCTAATTTATCATCACTTCCAGACATATTCTGACGCCCTTTCCGCGTATTAATTGAAGCCACGACGAATCAAGAGCCGATGAACCCCACCACAAATGGTTCCAATGAACTGCCCATCATATCCATCTGTACCGATTAATTCCACACATTCACCAGCCTTGTTCTTCAGAAAAAAAATCTGCATCTCTGCTCTAAAGAGCTAACGATTAAAAAATTCTGAATTTGAGGAAGTTTCCATGCAAGTGTGTGTTCATGGTCTTTATTTCACCCACACAGTTAACATGGTGACAATCATCATACTGTCGCGGGGAAAGTGCGGTCTCTCCAAAGGCGTCACAAGGTACCTGGTTGCCATGGTAGCAGCGGATCAGCTGGTAATTCTCTTTGATCTTTTATTGAGAAGGATTCCGATTACTTACATACCGTGGGAGGTTGTCATCTGGTCGTTACGAGTTCCCGTGTGTAAATTCCACGCCGTCGTGTTAAACGCCGCCACGGACTGATCTGTCTGGTTCACTGTCGCTTTCACCTTTGATCGATTTGTAGCCATTTGTTTTCAGAAGTTGAAAGGAAAATACTGCACCGGTGGAGCGGCGGCTCTGGTTCTGGGGACAGTGACTCTGCTGAGCTGCGTAAAGAACTTACCCTGGTACTTTTTGCTCGCTGGGTCATATTCGATGATTGTTTCGCCCCTGCTCTGTCTGCATTCTTCGCTTTTTTCCCTATCTATGGAGACAGCATTTCTTCTGATACATTCAATCCTCTCCCCAATATTCCCCTTTGCCTTCATTCTGTTGCTCAACTGTTTAACCATCAGGTACGTTTTAGTGGCCAGCCGAGTCCGGAGGGGACTCCGTGGTAGGCACGATGGGGAGACGCCCGCCGACCCTGAGATGAAGAACCGCAGGCAATCTCTCTTGTTACTGCTGGTGATGTCGGGGAATTTCATATTCCTGTGGGCTCTGTTGACGGTGTTTTCCATATGGGAGGGTCTGATGTATTACATTGTCCGGATGCCCCCGTTTTCTCTGCAGCATTTGGGCTACATGCTGCAAATATTGAGCTGCTGCACGAACTCGGCCCTTTACGCCGTGATCCAGGCCAGGTTCAGGGTTCAGCTGAAGGAGAGAGTCAAATCGCCCTTACGTCAGATGGCAAAGTTCATTCGATGTTGTGCGGACGGCATTAATCCTCGGTGAAGCTTTTCCCATACCGCCGCAAAAAAATCCCATTTCGCCAGTCGCATGTGCAATACCATTGGGGCTGTGGACGGCCCGATTAGCTCCCGCCCTCCCCCACTCCATGCTGGGCCACGATCGGAGCCATGCTCCCAATCTGCCTCCACTGCGCTCCTTCCAGTTTAAGTTCTTCACGAGTTCCCTGTAATGTCTACTTCATTTCCACCAAGTGTGTGTTTCTACCGTTACATGCATGCGAAGCATTGACATCACCGTAGCAATACAACGTTTATGCCTTGCCAGCATTCCGTGCAGTCCGAAAGCCTATTCATGTACGCCCGATGTACTCCGTCTCTTTTCTCTCGCGAAAGCTTTTGGTTGCAAGAGCTCCAGCCATTGAAAGTTTCGGGAAATCTGGTTACCATGGATAGTCTGCAAATGTCCTCTTCATCCGGGGTGCTTTGAAATATGTCTGTCACTTCGAGACTAATTCAGTAACTCGCGCTCATAAAATCCACTCATCCAATCGTCGTTCCTCGGTCGCAAGCAGCAACTGCAATCGCAGTGCCTTCTGGGAATTAAATTAAATACTTGGACACTTTGTGCGGTTAAGGCCCAGTCTGTCGAATTGCATTTAGTACATGGGGTGTTTCGGGCAGATGGTGCTCGTCATCCTGGGAAGGCAGTCCATCTAAGAGAAGGAATACTCTGAGGGAAGGTAATTGCTGAGCTAATAGCTCCGGCTGACTACTTATTTACTGAGATTCCGCACGAAATGTGAGATGTTGTCAGAAGTATGGCTGCCGAAGAAACATTTTCAGTTGGTCTGGATACATCGGAGCTTTCTCCTGCTGAACCTTCAGGAATAGCATCTGGCACACGAATATTCCTCCTGAGATACTGATTGGTACGTAACCCTCCGAAACGCCGATGCGCAACGCCTCTGGGTTCCTCGTAGTCTCGCATTTTTCTTTGTCCGTTTGATTATCGACTGTTGTCCTCATTTCCTGCCGCTACCTTTACAGCGTGACCGCCCGTGTTTCCTCGGCGTACACTTGTTTCCTGCCACACCACAAACACTATATCTTAATTGGTTAATTGTCCGTTCTCTATTGAAAACACCCCTGTGGCAAATCATTTTGGGAGTTATTTCGCAGATCGTGGAACTGGGTAAGTGGCAATCACGCTGTGTGTGATTGGGGTAACCTTGTTGAAGCTACCGGTGTGTCTATCCTTGCCTGGGTGGTGGTTCGGTTAACGATGCCCCTCGCCCTTGTGTTAAGCTTCTGTTTAGTGATGTTTCGTGTGAGGATTCCAAGGACAACGGGAAGACCGACAACATCTGTTTGTTTGGGTTACAAATAACTGTCTCACTTCAAATTCTGTACATTTGAACTGAACAGAAATTTCTTACATTCCATCTTTAGACGGTAACGCTTGCCATCCGAGCTTGAATAACTTTGGGAACTTTATGTTTTTACACACACATAGATGCAAAATACTGACAACACTTGGTTTACCTGGTTTACGTAGTTAGTAATAAAATAATGATTGTTAACAGCAAAACCAGAAACCAGGCGTGTTCTATTGCTGCTGAAACTTTTACAGCGTTTCGTGCACATAAGAGGTACCTTCCCCAGGGTTGCGTGTACGTAACGAGACAAAGCTGAACATTCTGTTATGACCTCATTCTTTTAATAAACCAAACTTCGTTCTCTTCATTTTCTCTATATTCCTAAAAATATTTCCTTTTCTCGTATTTTTCTATGGCTCGAGACCGAACTGTCGCATTTCTAACACAGATTAATAATTTCTCCGGCCAGATTTCTAACTGGACTTTTACCAAGATCACTCAACATCCAGATCTCCATCGCGTTTGTGTCGTCTGCAAGAGTGTGTATGCGTCCCGCCCATTTTCATCCAGGTTAAACGCCAGAACATTTCCAACAATTCTCACATGCAGAATTGGTGCCCTCCACAACTGTTCACTGTACTCTTTATTGAAGCTATGCCATCCAATGCAAATCGGTCTTATGTCTCACCCTACCGGAGCAGGTCCTTCTCAACAGTCTTACTTACAGTGTAATCCTAACGGTCGTGCCCTGGCTGGCGCAATGTTTCACGGTCCGGGAGATCCTGCTAATGGGACAATTTACAATGACCAATTAAACTATCAACATATAGGTGTTTGATCTGTGGGAGGAATCAGGAGTACGCCGAGGTAATCACGGTTTATAGGCACAGGCGGGAAATTAGTGGAACGGCGGATAATCAACCGGAGAAGGAGAAAGCCCAAGCTACGAGGGAATCAGTAAATAAATAGAAATCATGTGCCCTTTCCCCTGCAATCACCTGCCACACATACCGAATATACTATTCGACAGATAGGATCACCACTAAAGGTTAAGTCAAGTCAAGCCAAGTCAAGTCAGTTTTTATTGTCATTTCGACCATAACTCCTGGTACAGTCCACAGTAAAAACCAAACGTTTTTCATACCATTGGTCTACATGAAACAATGAACTCCAATGAACTATGTTAAACAGCACAAAAAAAAAACTATTCTAGACTACAAACCCTCCCAGGACTTCATAAAGTGAACAAAAAATGCAAGTAGTACAGTAAATAAAATACAGGACAATAGGCACAGTAGAGAGCAGGAAGTGGTGTCAGTCCAGACTCTGGGTATTGAAGAGTCTGATGGCTTTGGAGTAGAAACTGTTACGCACTCTGGTCGTGACAGCCCGGATGCTTCGGTGCCTTTTGCCAGATGACAGGAGGGAGAAGAGTTTGTATGGGAGGTGCGTGGGGAATAATGTTGTTTCCTTTGCGGGTGCAGCGCGTGTTGCAATTGTCTGTAATGGTGGGAAAAGAGACCCCGATGATATTCTGAGCTGACCTCATTGTCTGCTGCAGTGTCTTACGATCCGAGATGGTGCAATTTCCGAAACCGGCAGTGATGCAGCTGCTCAGGATGTTCTCAGTACAACCCCTGTAGAATGTGATGCGGATGGGGGTGGAAGATGGACTTGCCTCAGCCTTCGCAGAAAGTAGAGACGCTGTTGTGCGTTTTTTAGTTTTTTTTTTCTATGTTGAGGGACCAGGTAAGATTCTCCGCCAATTGAACACCAATAAATTTGGTGCTTTTAACGATCTCTGCCGAGGAGCCGTCGATGTTCAACAGAGAGTGGTCTGTCCATGCTCTCCTGAAGTTAACAGCCTTCTCATTTGTATTGTTCAGGATGTTCGGTCTGCATTCGCCCGTTTTCCGCTGCACCTCCTTCTCTATACACTGAATCGTCGTTGTTGCTGATGAGACCCACCACCGTCGGGTCGTCGACGAACTTGAAGATGTGGTTCGATCTGTGTGTTGCAGCACCGCCGTGGGTCAGCAGAGTGAACCGCAGTGGGCTGAGAACACAGCCTTGTGGGGCCTTCTTGCTCAGTGTAATAGTATTGGAGATGCTGCGTCCGATTCCGACTCCCAGACACGAAGTCTATAAGTCTATAATACTGTTGCAGAAGGAGGTGTTCAGGCTCAGTAGGTTCCGATTTAAAATCATTTTCTGAAGGAGGATTGTGTTGAATGCTGACCTGAAGTCTCTGAGCAGCATTTGAAAGTACGTGTCTTTTCTGTCCAGTTAGGGCCAGGTGGAGGGAGTGCTGGAATTTCTTTAATTTCCAAGATGCTTTGCTATGGGGATTGATACTAGGGTCGAACGATTGAATGAGCCATTTACGAGTGCGAGTTATTAACTTAATCTCCAGGGGTCCGACAGATCTCCAAAGAAATCCGCTGCAAGGGAGATTTCTCCGTCTTTTTGAACTGTAGCCTGAACTTGGTCTGGGCCACGGCATGAAGGGCCGTGTTTGTGCGGCATCTCAGCAGCTGAGAAATGTAGCCCAGTTCCAGCAGAGTATTCGGGGGGTTCTGCTTTAAAACAAATATACAGGAGATCCCAGACGGAATACACCGTCAGCAGCGCCCACAGCAGGAAGAGATTCCCCGACATCACCAGCAGTAACAGCAGGGATTGTCTGCTGTTCTTCATCTCCGGGTCGGCTGGCCACTAAGACATGCATAATGGTTAAACAGTAGAACAGGAGAATCAGAACAAAGGGGAATGTTGGGGTGAGGAAAAAATGAATCGCTTGCAATGTTACCAACTGAAGTGCGGAAAACAAACGGCCACTATCCAGGCAGTGCAAGGACATAATTAAAGTCGAATATTTCCCAACGAGCATAAAGTACCAGAAAATGTTCTTTAAGCAGCTCAGCCCAGACGCTGTCCCCAGAACCAGAGCCGCCGCTCTCCCGGAGCAGTAATTTAGTTTCAGCTGCGGAAAACAAACGGTCACTCATCGATCAATGGTGAAAGCGACGGTGAACCAGACAGAACAGTCTGTGGCAGCGTAGATTATGACGGCGTGAATATTACACACGGGAACACAAAAACTCCAGTAGTACATAATCGGAATCTTTCTCAAAACCAGTTCGAAGGGAAAGACTAGCAGTTCCGCTGCTACCATGGTAACCAGGTACCTTGTGACGCCTTTGGAGAGATCGCACTGCCGCCGCGACAGGATGAAGATTGTCACCACGTTCACTGTGTGGAGGGGAATAAAGATTATTAACACAGATTCTGAAGGAAATATTCTCTAAAAACAACTATTTTAATCGATATCATTTCCAGGCGCAGAAATGGACATGGAATCGATGTATCTACTAAGGAGATAATCGGATCCATTATTAAATAGTAGTGACTATAATGTACCTGAAAGGTTCAGGTGAATGAAGGGAATCGCACTGAAACCCATCGAATATTGAAACGCCGACATTTCGTGGACGTGGACAGCATAGCTACTGTAGTGGTTTAGTCTGAAACTAGAACATGAGGATTTACAAGACATCACTTTGGACAGAGGTGGATAGAAATCTGTTTCGTCCGAGGCTAGTGAATATGAGAATTCCTCGCCACAGACGGCTATGGGAGTCAGTTCGTTCGATCCATTTGCAGCAGAGAGTGGCAGCCATTCTACTTGATACAATTGTTGGAAATGTTCTGGCGTTTGACTTGGATGAAAGTCGGCGTGACTGAAAAATACTCTTGCAGACGACACAAAAGTGGTGGAATTGTCGATGTTGAGGGAGCTTGGTAACAGTCCAGTTAGAAATGTGGCAGGAGAAATGACAACTGGTATAGTAATACGACGGTTCGGTCTCGAACGGAAGAGAAATTCGAGAATAGGAACTGTTTTTAAAGAATATAGAGAAAATGGAGTGAGCAAATGATGGTTTCTGCTGAAGTATTAGAAAACTGTTCAGCTTGGTCGTGTTACGCACCGGCAACAGTGGAAAAATACCTCTAACGTGCACGCAACCCTGGGGAACGTACCTCCTACGAGAACACAACACTGTAAAAGTTTCAGCAACAATAGAACACAACCGGAGTCTGGTTTTGTTGTTAACAATCACTATTTTATTCGTAACTACGTAATATAGTAACTTAAACCGGGGAAGCCCAGGGTTATGCATATATAGGTGTGTAAAATATACAGTTACCAAACCCATTCAAGCTCAGCTGGCAGGAATTGCATTCTTACGATGGTATGTAAGAATTTTTTGTTTAGCTCAAATTTGAAGTGAAAGAGCGATGTTTTTCATCCAAACAAGGAGGTGCCGTCGATCTTCCCGTTGTCCTCTGAATATTTACACGAAACATCACTAACAGCAGCTTATCACAAGGGGGAGCATCGTCAAGTGAACCACCACACAGGCAATAGTCGACACACCGGTAAATTCCACAAGGTTACCCCAATCACACACAACGTGATTACCACTTATCCAGTTCCACGACCTACGAAAAAACTCCAGCAGTGCTTTGCCACAGGGATGCCATTCCTCAGTGAACTACTAGACCCAGACAAGGGGTAAACACACATGTGGTATTCACAAAGCTTTTCCCCTCACTGGTGAACCCACTCAAGCTGATTACCTCTTTGGCAACAACACTTTCGTATCCGAATGAAAATAAACTCACCCTCACAGGCTACTGGAACACAGAGTCCAAACAGAGATCTCTTAGTAACGAGGTTTCTTCTGTTTCAAACTTTCCCCTCCCCTCCTCTCCGTAAACTTAAACTAGTTGCAACAACTTGTGAGAGTCATTCAGCAATACACTGGATCGAGCTCAAATCACCCATTTCGGCGACTGAAATTTTAAAGCAGCGGCCGACTCACTGGTGTCTTCCATTGACCGAATCCATCTTGACTCTGACTGTGTGTCTTTGTGTCCTTGTGTATTCTAAAACAAGCCGCAGAATAAAAAAAAGTAAGGGAACATTCATTGTTCATCTAATATCGTTTCTCTCACATCACAGCAACAGAGGAATTTTCATAGTCAGCAGTAATCCACGCCGGGAGAAAGAGACTGACTTCAGATACTCATCTGAAGTCAGTCTCTTTCTCCCGGCGTTTTAAAGTGACAGTCCAAGGAAATATGAACCCAGGGGGTATATAATAGTCGAAACATCTGGTCGTGGACAGGTAATTCAGTGACTGGGCTGTCTGATTCACTCACCGGCAAGAATAAAAATTTCATACCGCGGTAATGGACGGCAGGGAAGAAATCGTAGATGTTTTTTTTCCACGATTTTGATTCACCGTCACCTATTGTGAAGTTCTAACGTAGGTTTGTCTGCCGCCAGCAGATGGCAGACTGTGACGCAGTGATTTTATGTTGGAAGCCAGGGATCGCATTTTAATCACAACTCATAAGGTAGAGTCCATAGTTAATGTCCGACAGTGAGTCCTTCTGGGGTTTGTGATATATAGAACTGAATCGGATGTCTGAAAAGAGGATGATTAATAATCTTGCAGATGACACAAAAAAAACATTTATTTACAAATATACACAAAGTGCGGGACAGTTTTCACGCGGTAGCTTCCAATTCACTCTAAAGAGCAAGGCGTTTACGCAGAGAGTAATGGGTACATGGGATGCACTTCATGTTGTGGTGTTCGACGCATAAGGATAAGTGGCCTTTACGAGAAGCCGAGACAGACACGTATCTCTGAGGAAAATGGAAAGATATGCTCATTTGAACAGCAAATATTAGCTAACGATTATAGAAGCATTGAAAATCTACTGCACATTACAGGAACTTCGGACCACAATTGCTGTGCCGAGCATTTACTTACTTTATTAATTACTTAGTCTTACCGATAGGCCTCTATTTTGAAGCTGCATCTGCCTATCCAGCAGTCTCTTAAAAGACCCTATCGTATCCGCCTTCACCGCCGTCACCGGCAGCCCATTCCACTCACTCACCGATCTCTGTGTGGACAACGTAACCTGACGTCTCCTCTGTACCTCCTTCCAGCAGCTTAAAGCAGGCGCTCCCATTATAGCCATTTCAACCCGGGATAAAGCCACTGACTCTCCATATTATCAATGCCTCTCATCATCTTATACAGCTCTACAATGTCAACTCTCACCCTGCTTCGCTCGAGTAGAAAAGCCCTATTCTCCTTCTAAATGTTTAGTCACATCCTGAAAAAAAAAACAATCAGACTCGTCGGGCACGACCTGCCCTTAACAAAGACATGCTGACTATTCCTAATCATGTTATAACTCTCCAAATGATCCTAAATGCTTCTTCTCAGGATCCACTAAATCAACTGACCAACCAGAGAGCTAAGACTCAGTGACCTTTAATTTCCTGGGCTAACTGTACTCCCTTTCTTGAATAAAGGAACAACATTCGTAACCCTCTATTCCAGCGGAACCTCTCCCGTCCCCATTGATGATGCAAAGATCATCGCCAGAGGCTCGGAATCTCCTTCCCCGCTTGCCACAGTAGCCTGGGGTACACCTCATCCGCTCCTCGCGACTTATCGAACTTTATGCTTCAAAAAGCTCCAGAACATCCTCTTTCTTAATGTCTGCATGCGCAACATTTTCGGATTGCTGCAAGTTATCACCACAACCGCCAAAATCCTTTCCGATAGTGAATACTGAATATAATAATTCTTTAGGTACCTCTGCTTTTTCCCAGTCCCATACACACTGTTCCATTGTCACACGTGATAGTTCCTATTCTTTTTCGCTAATCCATTTGCTCTTCACATGCTCATGGAATACATTGGGGTTTCCCTTCATCCTGCCCGGCAGGGGCTTCACATGCCCCGTTTTTGTCCTCCTAATTTCCATCTTAAGCTACATCCTCTTTGCCTTCTAGTCTTCTAGATTTCCCAAATCACCTAGATCTCTGAACCATTTGTAAGTTTTTTCTTTCCTACTTGACTAGATTTATTACAGCCTATGTACACCACGGATCCTGTACACTATCACGACTTTTCTGACTCATTGCAACGTACCTATACAGAACTTCACACAGATATACGCTAAACATTTGTTACATTTATTCCGTACATTTCCGTGAGAAAATCCGTCCCCAATTTAAGCCTTACAATTTCCGTCAAGATAGCCTCAGAATTAATATTACTCCAAATAAACGTTTTTCAAGTTGTCTGTTCCTAGCACGCTACAATGCTATCGTTGTGGAGACAGAGATTGCTCGCTATCTACAAAATGCTCTCCCACCGGGAGATCTGACACCAGACCAGATTCATTTCACAATTCCAAATCAAGTACAGTGTCTTGTAGGCTCATCTACGTATTTTGCCAAGAACACACAAAACTGAACTCTTGTTCTAGGGAGAAAACAATCAATATTTGAAAAATTACGACACTTTAGGACAACTCTGCTATGATTTCATCTATCCAGTATTTCTTCCCCTATTTGCGCCTCGATATCCCTGTGACCATTGGGCGGCGCATAAAAACACCCAGTGAGATTATTGACCATTAATGTAACGAAGCTCCACCCACAGAGACTCCGTAGACAATTGCAGCATGACGTCCAGCATTTCGGCAGCCGTGATAATCGCTTTGATCAACAGTGCCACGCCACCTCCTGTTTTGTTCCTTCCGTGTCCCTGAGCCATTCATGTCCCTGTAATGGCCACCACATGATAGCTCCACGAACTGATCCACGCTCTATGCTCATCCGCTTTGTTCACTGTACTACTTCTGTTACAATAGACAGATCTCAAACCGTCAGTCTGAGCGCGTCCCTTCCCTATCACCAGCCTATCCTCCCTCTCGCACTGTCTATAAGCTTTCACTATTTGTGAGGCAAACTCATCTTCTCCAGTCTCTTCAGTTCGGTTCGGACGGCCCACAGTTCTAGATGAAACTCTCCCCAGTAGCCTGAGCAAACCGCCCCTCCAGGATATTGGTCCCCTTGTGATTCAATCTTGACTCGCCCCTTTGTACAGTCAACAACTGCCCCAAAAGAGGTTCCAATGACCAAGAAATTTGAATCCCCGTCCCTTGCACCAGTCCCTTAGCCACACATTTAACCTGCGCCTCTTTCTATTCCTACACTCACTATCGCGCAGCTCAGGCAATAATTCCGAGATTATTACCTTCGCAGCCCTGCTTCTCAACTTCCTGTCTGTCCCCCACCCCACCAGTACTCAAGCAGGAGTACTTATTGTCAACAGGTACCATAATAGGAGCATTCTCTAGTACCTTAGTCTTCCCTTTCCCTCTCCTGACTATGACCCACTTGTCTGTCTTCTGTAGCCCCAGTGTGACGGACACTTTCTATCGGCTCCTCGCTCTACATGATCTTACGAAAGTTATCGAGCTGCAGCTCCACACAGCGGTCCAGATATGTCCTCCAACATCTGACACCGAGCTCAGAAATCCAGTCTCACACACATACTTCCTTACCGTAATTAACTCAGGCAAAGCTACGTCACCGTTGCGGACTGTGAGATTGTAGGATGTTGCGGCCATCACTGAATCGTGGCTCTAGTATGGTCGCATTTCTGATATGAATATCCCAAGCTACACGTTGTATCGGAGGAATTGGAAGGTCTAAAGCGGAGCACCAGCAGATGGCAGATAAAAGTCATGAGTATTTCCCATCAGTCGTCACTATGGAAGATACTAGCCGTTTGTCTGTTGGTGTAGTGTGTGAAGGAACATAAATGGGTGCAGTTATTCTTACAAGAGAGAAGGTGCTCAAAAAGCTGAAAGACGAAAGAGTACATAAGTCACCCGGGCCAAACGAACTCCACATTAGGGTTCTTAAAGAGTGAGCGGTAGAGATTGTGGAAGCATTGACAATGATCTTACTAGAACCATTGGGTTCTCGCATGGTGCCAGAGGTCAGAATAATTGCAAATGCCACTTCACTCTTTAGGAAACGAGGAAGACAGCAGAGAGGGTGTAAAACACGGGATAGCGTGACCTTCGTGGTTGGAAGATTTTGGATTCAGTTGTTAAGGAAAAGGTGACAGAGAACGAGGGAGGAGAAAGCACGTTCCTCTGCTGTCTCTGTCAGTGTCCTTCGCAGCTATCATCATGCCCAAGGGACTCACCTATCTCAGAAAATTGTTTAAATCTTGCCTGACCAACCTGCTAGATTTCCTTGAGGAAACTACGAGCAAGATAGATAAAGCAGGCATAGTTGATGTTGTCAATTTGGAATTTGAAAAAAGGAAATCATTTTACAAGGTGCCACACATGAGGCTGCTTACCAAATTAAGAGTCGATGGTCTTACAAGAAACAACGGGACGAGCAAGCGAGCAGAAAAAAAAATGATCAGTTTCTGGTTGGCTACCGGTGACGGCTGGTGTTCCGAACGTGTCGGTGCATGGACCACCATTGTTTTTAATCTCGATATCAACGATAGCGTAGATTATATGGAGTAGATTAATTCGTTGCCAAGTTTGCAGATGGTCCAAGCAGGTAATGCTGAGGAAAGACGAAGCTGGCAGAGAACCTCGGTCAGATTAGGAGAATTGGCAAGAAAGTGACAAGAGAAAAACACAGTGTTGGTAAGTGCATGACGATGCACTTTGCTAGTGGAAATACATTTGCAGATTTTTTTTCTAATCGTGTTTAAAATCCACTAAATTATGGTGCAATGGGAATTTGGAGACCTTGTTGCCAGCACCTGAAGGGTTAAAATGCAAGTGAACTTGGAGGTAAGGCAGGAAACTTTAATATCAACATTCATTTCAAGAGGTCTAGTATATAGGAACAGTGATGCGATGCTGAAGCTTCACGAGACAGTGCTGAAGCCTCAGCGCGAGGAAACTGAGCAGTTTTCGGATCCTCGTCTTACAAAAGATTTTCTGGCATTGGAGAGGGCCCCGAGAAATCACAAGCACGATCCCAGCGATGGAAGGGTTAGCATATTTGTGCTGTTTGTGTGCTCTGGGCCTGTACTTGCCGGAACTTCAGAAGGATGAGGTGGGATCACCTTTCAAAGTTTCGCATTTTGAAAAGCCGAGGCAGAGTGGATGTGGAAAGGATGCTTCCCAGGGTTGGGGTGTCTCAGTCAAGAGGGCAGAGGCTCAGAATACAGAGGCGT
>NW_026779603.1:0-7500 GCF_030144855.1 Hypanus sabinus
CGTCAGATCTATTTCAGTCCCCCAACAAATCCAAATATCCCCAAATCCCGCAAACCCGACCCCCCGACAGACATGTGCTGTTCCGGAATTAATCCCATCGGCACAATCTGATCCTCCAACGCTCTGTCGGTCCCCAAATCCAATCCCACATCTCCTCTCCCTCCCGACAGTTTATGTCCGTCTCCAGGTTAATCCCAATGCCCCTCACCGTTCCCTCAGCACTGCGTCAGACGGCAATCTGGACCCGCTGACCAACTCTGTGCCCACATCCCCGTATCGGTCTCCAAACTAATCCAGTTGTCCTAATCCCTCCCCCAGATCAGTGTCAGACCCCAAAGTGATCCTGCTGCATAACTCTTTCTCACAGAGCAAGGCCTGTCGCCAAACTAATCCGTCTCTGCCTCCTGCTCCCCACAGATTTGTGTCAGACGCCAAGCTAATTCCACTGCATCTCACAATCCCCATTGTCCTGCGTCAGTCACGAAAATAATCCCAGGGAAATAATCCCCGGAGCCCACTGACCATCGGCAAAATATTTCACTTCCCTGTCCCGCGACAGACACGTATCGCTCCTAAACCTTGTATCATCCGCTCCCGACAGCAAATTCTATTGCCGCACCCTCTTCTCGCGAATCTACTTCAGTCTGAAAACTAATCCCACTTTCTCCCCTCAAAACAGTGTCATTCCCCAACTGCCACCCCAGATCAGTCCAACTCTCACCCGGTCTCGCATTGTCTAATCAGGTAAGTAACGTTCCGGCGGTTAAGAGAACAGATAACAAAACTCTGTAAAATTAAATTCCTTTGATTAATGCAGAGAAATGAAAACTGTTAACGAGAGTGTGTGATGGGACATTGTGGAGGGAGATTCACTCCGTGTCTGACCCGGGGGTGTATGACGGGACAGTGTGGAGGGTGATTCACTCTGTGCCTGACCCCAGGAGTGTGTGAAGGGACAGTGTAGAGGTTGATTCACTCTGTGCCTGACACCAGGAGTGTGTGTGATGGGACAGTGTAGAAGGAACTTCACTCTGTGTCTGATCCCGGGAGTGGTTGGGGGGACGGTGTGGGGGGAGATTCACACCGTTTCTGACCCCGGTGCGTAATGGGACGGTGTTAAGGGAGATTCTCTCTGTGTCTGACCCCGGGACTGTGTGATGAGATGGTGTGGAGGGAGATTCACTCTGTGTCTGACCCCGGGAGTGTGTGTTGGGACGGTCTGGAGGGAGATTTACTCTGTGCCTGACCCCGCGAGTGTGTAATGGGTCGTTGTGCCGGGAAATTCACTCTGTCTGACCCCGGGAGTGTGTGATGGGACGGTGTGGAGGGAGATTCTCTATGTGTCTAATCCCACGTATGTGTGATGATTCCTGTGTTACTGTGGGATCTTCTCGTTCTGTGACACATAGCGCTTCATCCCGGGAATTGATTTCAAGAAGACTTGATACACGTTTTGAACATTCTTGCATCGCTTTTAGGAAAGATGTTGCAAATTTGGATACGTAGTACCGCCTGTCAGTATTTGTGACAAAGTCCTTGGAACAGGCCTGCTCTGGAAATCAGGAGAAAGGAAAACAGTGAATCTCTCCCGCACTGTCCAATCGCACATTACCAAGTATGAGGCTCGGTGACCTTCCCTCGAAACCATCCGTCACACACTCACGGATTCAAGACACAGAGTGAATCTCGTTCCGCACTTTCCTATCGCACATGCCTGGAGAGGAACACAGAATCAAGTTTCCTCCACAACGTCCCATCACAGATTCACAGGATCAGGCACAGAGTGAAGTTCCCTCCACATCATCCATCTTAGACTCTCCAATCAGGCACAGATTGAGGCTATCTGTACACTCCCCTGATACACTCACTGAGCAGGACACAGAATGATCCCCGCGACAAATTATCACATCACACACCCAGTGTGTCAGAAACAGAGCGATGCTCCTTCCACACCGCCCCATCAGAGACCCCTGAAGTGGAGTCCACTCCACTGAGCCTCGTCACACAGCCTGTTCCCCCCACACTCTGCATTCTCCCGTGGTCAGACACAGAGTGAAACTCTCTCTCTCTCTCTCTCTCTCTCTCTCTCTCTCTCTCTCTCTCTCTCTCTCTCTCTCTCTCTCTCTCTCTCTCTCTCACTCTCTCTCTCTCTCTCTCTCTCTCTCTCTCTCTTTCTTTCACACACACACACACACACACACACACACACACACACACACACACACACACACACACACACACACACACACACACACACAGAGCCACAATACCATCCAGGAATCCCTCTATCACACACATAACGTCTTTTCTCATCCCCTAACAAATGATCCCCTCTCATCACACCTCTCCTCATCTCGCCCTCCCCCTTCCCTTCTGAACCACGAGCTAAAACCAGTGGCAGAGACCTGACCTGAGACACTTACCGCTACTTGGCAATTTGACCCCTCCCCCCCCCCATCCAAAAGAATACAAGGTGGTAGACCTGTTATTGACGGGGTTGGCCACACGGTGCTCTCTAGCCTAGGCCAGGCTGTTTAACCCCTTTCATCCTACTGACTGTCACCCAGTTTCCTGTGAACTGTACATTGGGTCTAGCATGCTCTCTATATGTCCTCCCTATCACCCCACAGCTTCCCGAATAATTCCGAGTTCATCCAGTTCCAGTTCCATTCCCTTAACGCCGATTCTGTGAAGCTGCATCAGGATGAACTTCTCACAGGTGAAGTCGTCAGAGACACTGCGGTTCTCCCACCGTCCTACTTCCTGCAAGAGGAGCATTAAATTATTCTGCCAGGCATTGCCTACTGCTCTAACTGAAGGAAATGATAAATAAACGGAAAACAAATCCATCAACAGTGGGTTCTGTCTCAAGTGTTTTAGTCTTTGCTGATGAATCCAATTCCCTGATTGGTTGTGGTTCAAACAAACGCGAGGCGCTGTCCCAACGACTGCGTCAGTCAGACTTAGAGCGAAACAGCCACATTAAACATCTTTTCCCCTGTGTTCGTCAATGCATCTGATGTGACAGTTAAAGCCGCCCATCTCCCTTGAATTCTTTAATCTTCAACCAAAATCCGGAATGTTGAGCTAACTGTCCTGCCCGCCCGTAACCACCTCCCAGTAATGACTGTAATATCATAAGTACAGAGTTTGCCCCGGTCCTGAGCTCATCTGCCTTTCGTACAATACATCCTGCAATGAAACGTACTCAGCTCAGTGAGGACCACTGGAGCGTGAGTCCCAGTAGGCTCAACAGTTTGCTTCCTGACTTTGTCTGAGGAATTACGAAGAGCTTCCCCAACAACCAGTCCGCACCTATAATGCCAGTCCGGTTTTCAATCCACTGTGATTGTAGTTTAAATCACACCACTCCCACTTTTTAATGTAAACCTCTCGCTGGGGTGTTATGTCCACTCCAGTTCAGCTGTAAACTTAGAGGTTACTCGCTTGGAGTGGAATTGAAGTGGCTGTGCAACGTGGGGCGGTGTGGCGCCGCCGCCAGGCGAGGGTATGTGCTGCCCCTGAATGTTCGTCGAATACTGGAATCTCCAACAGGTGACGTCGTCGGTATGACTGGAGGTTTCTTTTCGGTCCCATATCCTGCAATGAGAACAGTCGACTCTCTAGCCAGGCATCCTTACAGTTCTAACTGTGCAGTTATGAAGAAGCAAACAATAGATTAACTGAAAACAAAGAAACAAAGGTTTAGCCCTGTCACCCTGTCATGTCTTTCTCGACGTTGCTAGTTAATCAGTTCCATCATTTGCTTGCTGTTTCAAAAAAAATTTAAAAAAAAACGCGAGGAGCTGTTTTCTAGTGCACTCTCATTGAAACCTGTCCCAACGCCAGAATGTTATTCACAGATGATTCCGACAGTCCGGCACAGATCTACGCCCCCTGAACAGTTTCACATCACACACCCCCGGGGTCAGACACAGAGTGAATCTCCTTCCACACCGTCCCATCACACACTTCCGGTGTCAGACACGCAGGTAACTCCTTCCACACCGTCCCATCACACACTCCCGCGGACAGACACAGAGGTAACTCCCTCCACACCGTCCCATCACACACTCCCGGGGTTAGACACAGAGTGAGTCTCCCTCCACACCGTCCCATCACACACTCCCGGGATCAGACACACAGTGAATCTCCCTCCACACTGTCCCATCACACACTTCCGGGGTCAGACACTGAAGTAACACACTCCAGACCGTCCCATCACACACTTCCGGGGTCAGACACAGAGGTAATTCCCTCCACACCGTCCCATCACAGTTTCCTTGGTACGGACACAGATTTAAACTTCTTCCCCGCCCCATCACACGCTCGCGGTTCAGCCATTATGTGTAGCCTCCCTCAACCCAGCAATTCTTAGAATTAATAAGGAACTGTGTGGCCCGATTTGGAAGATTGTCAGCAGGTTGAGATCCCTTATCGGAGAAAGTATTTGCTTATATTGGAAAGGTTTCAAAGGAGTTTCCCGAAATAATTTCACGAATTTTGTAGCATGACACAGGAAGACAGTTTGTTGGCTCCGGGCCTCTAATCGTTGGAATTCAGAATAATGAAGGCTAAACTTATAGAAAGTTTTCGCATTGCGATTGGTCATGATATAGTTGATGTTCAGATAATGTTTCCTGTTGCAGGGGGCTCTATGATCAAAAGATACAGCCTGAGAATAGACAGATATCTTCAGAAAGGAGATGAATTTCCTTCGCCAGAGCGTGGTGAAACTGCGGAACTCAAACCCACAAACAGCCGGGGACTACTGGTCTTTCGGTATATTTAAGACATAGTTTGAAGAATTCTTCATTATTGAAGGCATGAAGGTATACCGGGAGAAGCCGGGAGATTGAGCTCTAAGGACAATGCATCAGCGATGAAACGGCCAGCAGTCCCGATGTCCTAATTCTTCTCCTGTGTCGTATTGGATTAATTAAAGTTCCTCGGTTACTGTGTGTCAGCAACTCAGAGGATCTATAGTGGGTCCAACACGTTCATGCAAACACAAATAAGGTATCATGTGCCCGACTCAACAGAACAGGCATCCACGTTTCCACAAGTCTATTTCCTGGAGTACGGTTAACTCTCACTTTTCTTCTGAGATTCAGAGATATAATTGTTTCATACCACATTCTTTCATGTAAAGTCTATCACTAAAGAACTGTAAGAGGCAAATAGAAGATGTATCAGTCAGTACTGTGGTTGACCTACTGAAGGTGGAAGCTAATAGAAGTACGAATCAGGGGAAATCTAGTCTTGTTCAAAATAAGAAAGAAACAATTTCAATAAAAGCTCATGGTGTAAGAAATAAAATAACAGGAAGTAAAAGTCACAAATGGGTCTTTTTTCGGTTTCCGGTTGGCAAGATATATCAAGAGATATGCAACAGAGATCAGTGCTAGGGCCTCAGCTATTAAAGTTCTATGTGACTTGGATGAAGGGTCCAAACATTACTAAATTAGCTGATGATATAAAAATAGGAGGGGAAATTGGTTTCAAGTTTTTGTCAAGGACATACATAGTCAGAGTATAAATGGCATGCAAGTTAACTCCTTACAGCAGCAACACAGTAGATAAAATTAGAATTTATTTAGGTAGTTTCAGGTCAGTGACGAAGGTGTTAGTGTGGAACCTTGAAATGTAATTCTTCCTGCCTAATGGCAGCATTGAGAAGAAGTCATGACCCATATCGTAGGCGTCCTTAATGATGGATGTCATCTTCCTGAGGCAGAACTTTTTATAGATTTCATGAGAATCAGCTGAGACCACTCTCTGTAGTCACTTGCGCTCGTTTGCTTTGGAGTTTCCAAACCAAAACATAACACAACTGGTCAGAAAGCTTTCCATTGTACAGCTGCAGAGTCTTTGATGACATGCTAAACCTCCTCATACCTCTAATGAAGCAGAACTACTGGCATGGCTCCTTTGTGGATGTTTCTACATGCTGGGCTCAGGATATATTGAAACGCAGAACTGCTCAACCGTAAGAGTCCCGTCTCAGGTACGACTGCTTATGATGTCGTCTTTGGTTTGGGCTGGTGCCGTCTTATTTACTTAGAGTCTGAGCCTGAATTAATTCCAGACCTGACTCTGCATTTGGGTTCAAAACCATCCACAGCTGTCTCGTTACAGAAGGGTTCACAGCTTTAGGAGTTTGAGGGGATGCCCTCTCAGTGAAGATGAGGAAAATTCTATGGATTTTCGGTGGGGAACTTTCTGACTAGCCGCATCGCAGCCGGGTGCGGATGCTGTAACGCACAGAATAGTAACGGGCTACAGAGGTTTCCAGCCTCTGCCGCCACTCTGACGGTCACATACCTCCCTACCATCGAGGGTATTGTCAAGAGGCGATGCCTCGAGAAGGCGGCATCCATCACTGAGTACTCTCCCCACTCGGGAGAAGCTCTCTGCTCGTTACTACCATCAGGGAGGAGTCTCAGGAGCCTGAACACCCACACACAACGATTCAGGAACATCTTCTCACCCTGCGCCATCACGTCTCTGAACGCACGAGCACACACTCGAGATTATTTGCGGTGTTTATTAATGTTTGTAATTTACATTAGCTCTACATATTTTTGCTCTACATATTTCGGGAGATCTCGCTGCAGTGGTACAAAGCGTCCGTGAGGCTTTATGCTTCAGGAAAAATGCCACTGAACTGGAAAAAATAGTACATGGAGTTCTACCGGGATATTGCAGGAAATTGAGGGTTATGCAGAGAGGGAGGGAGTTTGGGACTTTATTCCCTGGATCAGTTTTGGAAACTTAAAAAGTTCCATAAACCCAAGAGAGGCACAGACAGAGGAAATAGGCACAAACGTTCACCCAGTATTGGGTTCTCGAGCAACAGACGGTGAGACGTAAGTGGAAAGGAGGAACTGGACATGATGAACACTGAGAGTACAGAGAGACGGATAGGGAAGGCAAAGAGAGGGGTAGAAAGGGTAGAGAGGGAGCAAAAACTGGGAAAGAGTTGGCACAGGGAGAGGACAAAGAGACGGCGGAGAAAGGGCGAGCAGTAGGGGGTGGAAAATAACGGCACGGGCTGGAAATTGCTTCAAAGCAGGAGATCAAAGGGGACAGAGGTTTGTCGGTGTGTCGTGGGGAGAATGGGGATGTGAGCACTGATGGATAATGGGATAGGAGGAAGGGACAGAAAGAGTGAAGAGGGAGTTGGAGAGGATGGAACAGGGATAGTTGACGAAGAGAGAATGTGGAAATTGAGGGGAGAAAGTACTAGGTAATAATAAGGTAGGTAGAGGGAGCAGAAAGAGCGTGACGGGGGAATGGAGGAATAGAAGTGGATGGACGGGGAGAGAGGTGAAAGAGGGGGGTAGAGGGAGCTGAAGAAAGCTGGACGGGGAGTGGAGGGAAAGAAGAGGATGCACGGGGAGAGAGGTGAAAGAGGTCGATAGAGAGAGCAGAAAGAGCGGGACGGGGGAATGGAGGGAAAGATGGGGATGGACGGGGAGAGAGGTAAAAGAGCGGGGT